>NC_051290.1:7876496-8179451 GCF_015220745.1 Sebastes umbrosus
AATTTTAATATCTCTGGGTTTTGGATTGTCAAAACGAACAGTTTGACAATGTCACATTGGGCTCTGTGAAATTGTGATGAGGCATTTTTCAAATTTTTTCAAATTGGTTGCAGCCTAATCAAACAAAACTAAGACAAAATGCCGAAAGATCTCACTCCCCAAAAAACACTAACTCTATTAAAGGTGTAAGAAAAATATCGATACACAAGAGTATCGTGATATTATGTGTTGTGATACTGTATAGATTCTCCAAAACACTGTATCGATTATTAATTAACCTCTTAAAAACCCGTCCATTATGCTGTCTTTCGAAGGTTGTGGCGGGCTCAGTTTTAAAGCTAGAGTGAAGCTACTGGTATCTTATGAAACTAGAAAAGGAATCCATTGATAACAACCATGTCATACTAGCTTGTTGCGAAGGAGTCCAATTGCATTCATGTGTGATAGTAGCCATTTCACATCATGACTTTTTTTTTACTCAGATTTTATACATCTGGTGATGTGTCTTTATCTTATGACAGTTTTTCATGAATTAGATTTGAAAAAATCGTAATATATCGCCTTGCTTACAGTATATATCGCAATATATAGAATCGTTACCTCCCTAGTCTCATGATACGTATCGTATCGCCAGATTCTTGCCAACACACAGCCCTAGTTAAACTCATGAATCTAAGCATGTTGTATCTGCCATTCACACAATCCCTCCAGACATTACTTGACCCAAAAAAGCTGGTGATTTTCCGCATGTGGCTACAAATAAACATCGTTTGGCAGCAGCGTGGTGTTTAAAATGCTGTAACGCTATCTGTGTATGGCTGTGTTATTGTAAACAGGCTGCATCTTTGGGGCTTAGCTCCTCCTGTCCTACTTAACTGGTCAATAAACAGGCTTTAGCTTTAATTATGGTGATGTCTGATATTGCGCCTTCTTACATCATGCTGGTATCTTGTTTATGTGTTTTGTCTAGCCCTGTGTTGTTTGTGTGTGCATTTGTGCGTGTCCATCACTATTTCTATGTGTGTGTGTGTGTTCTGGATGTCTGAGGATATAATGACGGTGGGTGTATGTCCTGTCTGGTAGCTGTAATCACTACCACTGTGTGGTTGGTCAGTACATTGGGCTCTGTTTGCCGTGGTATCTGTGTGTTTCTATTTTCACATGTACAAGGTGGATTACATCAGATCCTGTGTATTTTTTTAAAAGCCCCTGCATAGCCTTTGTAGTTGATTAATATTCTGACTGTGGTGTCTTACTGTGTGTTTTGTAGATGTGTCATCAAGGTCACTCATTTAAAGAAAAGGAGCATCCCGTGCTCTCCTCAAGTGCTCCAATTACCTACATTTTTCTTTCAACGTTTCACTGCAAACTTGTTGCATTGAGGTTTATTTGAACTTTAAGTCACAATAAACATTGGCTTGCTCATTTACAATAGTTTTTAAGGTGTGTGGCAGCAAAATACATTAAAGGGTAGCTTTGGCATTTTCAACTTTGACCCTATTTTCCCTTGTTTTTGTGTCTAAGTGACACAAAGAACAATCATCTAAATATTCAGCCATGACATTGAAATCTAAGCTAAACACTAAGCTACACTTTCTGGCACTCCACCATGTATTGCACTATTCCAGCGTTGTCTTCCGGCAATACGTCACCTCGCGAGATTTCAGAATGAGACTTCTCCTTCAGCGCGACTCTTTCCATAATGTCAGACACTTATAATAACAATCAGAGCCTTTCACAGCAAAAACAAGCACTTTTAGTGGACGTAAATGACGGTGCCAGCTTGCCCCAATAGCACCATATGTCCACACACTGAGGTGCGTTGCTAGAAATGTGTCGCCCACAAAACCATTGTTTTCCCATATGTCTTGCTCTCGTCAATGTCAAACTTGGCGCAGGTTGCCACTGAAATGAAGCACGAGACAGGCTTCACTACTTTACCTCACCTGAGAACTTTCGGCGACAGAGCCTTCAGGGTCGCAGCCCCCGCCCTCTGGAACTCTCTCCCTCCTGAGATCAGAAATGCTTCATCCCTGGACACTTTCAAAAAACACCTCAAGCACCACCTGTTCATCAAGGCCTATGACCTCAGCTAACTCTTCCTACACATCACTCGTTTTAATTACCTGGCCACGTTTTTTTTCCTCTGATTATTTATCAGTATGATTTTGAATGCCCTCTTTGTAAAGTGTCCTTGGGTTTCTTGAAAGGCACAATCCAATTCATTATTATTATTATTACCACTTCATTCCTGTTTTGATGCCGGTAGATGTCAGATAGTAAGCTGTTGAACTGTGAGGGAGCAACAGAGTACATGAGAGGGAATGAGGAATATCTCATGTCGTGATAGTTTCATGTAGGCTACTGTCTTTGACAGAGAGAGGCAGAGACCACATTTTTCCGTTAATCACATCTGATCGCCCGGTTGCAAGCACACAGCCCCGCTCCACAGGCGCACCTCGCTGTCTTGCCCGACGCACTTTGCCAAGGCGTTTTTAAAGCGGCCGCGCCTGTGGCGACGTGTCTCTGTGTGATCAGCCCCTATTACAGCCCGTGAGCAGCTGCCGTCTACAGTGCTCACCCTCAATACTGGACCAATTTCAGAAATTGCTGTCCCTATTAGTCAGTTGGTTGAAAAAAAAAACGAAGTTACCCTTTTAAAGGATGATACACATGTTGTGTCTTGTGGAAAGCCTTCACAGAAGAGTGGAGGCTGTTATTGCAGCAGAATCATGCCCATGGCTTTATAATGAGATTTTCAACTATCTCATATAGGTGTAATGTTCAATGCATTGAACTTTACAACGAGATGTGATACATTATATGTGGCTGGCTGTTTGAAGTGAAGCACTACTCCCTAGTCCTACAATATATATTAGCCAATATCACTGATAACATGTTGTGTGTGTGTGTGTCTGAAGGTGTGTATATCAATTCTTATATCTGCGGTATGCTTGCTTTTCAGGAACAGGCAATATCTGGCCCACCCAGTTACAGTCAGTACACACCCAGAGCGTGCTCAGCAGTGGCAGGTAAGAGGAACAAGCATGTCCGTGTGTGCGTGCGTGTGTGCATGTGTGTGTATTTCTACCCTAATAGATTATCGATGCACTGCTGGGTTGGTTGGCTACAGCAGACAGTGGAAATGGGCCTGGACTCCCCTGAGGAAACAAGATATCTCCAACACACACACAGCTAACACACACACATACAGTAGATCCAAACACAGGCACAATGTGACTTCATAGGAAAAAGCTCTCATGCGCGGGACTTTAAAGCACATTTTGCACACTCACACACACACATAGACACGCACACTTACGTGCAATTAGACACACCACACACCTGCTGGGTCTTTAGAGGAAGCTGAGCTCCATTCTGCCGGTATCTGAAGATGAAAGGAGGAGAAGAAGAGTGGAGAGAGACAGGCAGGAGGGAGAGGAGGAGGGATTAGAGGAGAGGAGGAAGACGGGCAGAGAGGTAGGGGACAAAGAAAGAGAGCAGATAAAGAGGAAGAGGAGGAGGAGCAGTGATGAAGAGCGATAGCCAACTCTGCACGCTCCCTTCTCTCTTCTTTGTGAACAGATGGGTGGAGGTATCAGATTGTGATGACAGCCAAAACGGGGAAAAAGGGTCCGACAGACACATACATACAGTACGTACAGTCACACATGCCTTGTTGCTCTCGGTCTCCTCATTCTCCCCCACTATCATATTTACATACGACATACACTGCGTGTTTTGTGTAAAGTGATCATGAACTAGTCAGGCCAGACAGGTTCTACAATCTAGTTCATCCAGTGAAAGCACACAAGTGCAAAATAAATCTGAATTGAGAAGCCAGTGATGTTGATGTTTTTCCTGGACAGTGAGACGGAGGGAGGGAGGGAGGGAGAGAGGGAGGGAGAGGCTCCAAGCAGATGATGAATCAGATGAACAGCGGGAAGAAAGAGATAAGGCGGGATGAAGAAAAAGCAGGACGAGAGGGAGAGAGAAAAAAAGAAGGCATCAAACTTGCGAGCCCTGTGGGTCTTCGCTTGCAGCGGGAGGAGGGCAAACGGAGGCATGGTGGAGAATTCAAATGTCTCGGTGTCAGTGGGTTCACCGGCAATCTGTTCTGAATCCGTCGCACATCACAACATACACTCCGGCTCGTGCTCGGGACTGATGAAATTTGTGTCATGTGGTATTACATTTTTAAAGCTACACCAGGGACGTGTCTGTGTTGGCAGCTTCAAATGACACAGAAAAAAGGTAACAGTTTGGCATTTAAGAACCTCACCACCTTGACATAGTGTAACATAACAAACTGCTCACAGTACACTCACTCATACCAAACTATACAATGCCAGTAGATAGCAACGGCATCAGATAGATGTTTGTTGGACAGAAGAAATATTTGCCAAGAAGGAAAATCTAAAAATGTTGCAGGGTTTACAAATTGTTTACTTAGTTGAAATATATGAATGTATGAATATGAATATAATGCGATAATAACGTGTTAACACAAATTCGTTTTAACGCCACTAATTTCTTTAACGCATTTTGCGATTATTAGGTTGTAGCGGGCTCAGTTTTAAAGCTAGAGTGAAGATACTGGTATCATCTGAAAACCTAAATAACGCTCCCAACGTACGCTAAGTTTTGGTGAGGAAAAACCGTCATGGCCATTTTTTCAAAGGGGTCCCTTGACCTCTTACCTCAAGATATGTGAATGTAAATGGGTTCTATGGGTACCCACGAGTCTCCCCTTTACAGACATGCCCACTTTATGATAATCACATGCATGTTTGGGGCAAGTCATAGTCAAGTCAGCACACTGACACACCGACAGCTGTTGTTGCCTGTTGTGCTTCAGTTTGCCATGTTATGATTTGAGCATATGTTTTATGCTAAATGCAGTACCTGTGAGGGTTTCTGGACAATATTTGTCATTGTTTTGTGTTGGTAATTGATTTCCAATAATAAATATATTCATACATTTGCATAAAGCAGCATATTTGCACACTCCCATGTTGATCAGAGTATTAAATGCTTGACAAAATTCCCTTTAAGGTACATTTTGAACAGATAAAGAAAATTGCGACTAATCACGATTAAATATTTTAATCGATTGACAGCCTTAGAATATAAATCACAGAATATACAGTTACACAATGTAAAGTTTTTAATGCAATTCATGGATGCATGGTGATTCCTTACTTATAGCAGCAGAACTTCTTTAGGACAAATATAAGTGCAGCCTGTGTGTTCAGTTTGAGCTGACAGTTTGGCTGTATTTTGTACAACGGTTTCAAAAGCACTTGTAATGTGGCATGAAAACTTTTTCCAAGTAATGTTGCATTTAGAGGTCTGCTTCAGTTTGGGGGAATTAGACTTATTTTGTTCCATAGTGTATCAAGAGGTTGGGTGAAATGTGCAAAGTCTGACCTGCCACAGGTTGCAGGTGTGTGCTTCGTATGTATGTGTGTGTGTGTGTGTAGTCAGTCTGCTTCTGGTCTATATATTGTCAGCTTTCTGCCGGTCATGGTGGTCAAATGTACTGCCAGCATGGACTCTGTGTTCCCAGTCCAAGAAGTTCAGTTCGATTGAAGTTTTTTTCTGGCTAGACTACCCTCTCTCTCAAATCTAGCTATATTTACGTCCAGCTGTCAAGTGAATTTCATGCAAACTTTAAAAATAAGTAAAATGCAAATGAGGTGTTTTCCATCAGTCAGTTTGAAGTGAATAAAAATAAGCTTCCAGAATGTCAAAACTGAACATTCACTAGAAAGCCTGAATGAGTCTTTCAACATCTGTATTGGGTTTTCTTGGACATGATATCTTCCCGTCAGTCAGTCATCTTTCAGAACTTCCAACCTTCCATACCTCTCTTATACTGAATATGTACGGTAAATATAAGGCTACAGCCAGCAGTGGGTTACCTTAGCTTAGTATAAACACTGGGAACAGGGGGAAACAGACATCCTGAAGTCTTGTCGTCCCTATCTGAGTTTCCATCCAATTTTCTGAAGTGAATTCTGGTTTGAAGCGAATAAACTCGGCTACAGCGTAATTTGGTCAGAAGTTGGCGCTACAGGCTCCGCAGGGCTGTAATCCACCAGCAAACAGAGTAAAAGAAGAAGAGGAGGTTGCGAATAGGAAACAAAACAAGTCAGCTTGGACATCGAATCTAACCCATCTACGGGAGAAAAATGGAGAGAGGTCTTCAGGAATTTGTTTAAATTGGGTACGTTTTTATTGTTCTTTCATGTCAGCTAGTATTGGCCATGAGTCATGCTGTCCGGATACGAAGACAAGCATTCGCACGTCCTGGGAATATCCAAGAAGACAGGTGATCAGTCATGTTCTCCAGGTCAGAATTTATTTGAAAAAGGCGTTTCCATAATCCATTTAGTGCACCTAATCTTTTTCAACAAAGGCAAAAAAAACCTCAAATGAACGCAAAACCTTTTTCGCAATTGAGGAAGTTTTATCAAATTTCGCCGTTTCCATACAGCTTTCCTAATGCGATACTTCAAAATGTGCATAAATGGAAATGCAGCTACTGTGACTTTGGAAGGCAACCAGCGGAGACTTTAGGAAACCAAAGAAACAGCATGGCACATAACCCCCTTTAAACAACACAACTTGTCATTTTTACACTTCTTCTCATCTAACTTTTGGCAAGGAAGCAAAAAAAAAACATGTTTCCCTAAATATCAAACTATTCCTTTCAAGTTATAGTTGTTTATTCACAGAGATATTTACATCCATCTTCACAGAGAAGGGTGTTATGCGTAACCACAGGCATACCTCCCAAATCATAGCAATGCGTTGTGTGGCCCTGTGCGCCACATGCAGGTTCAACAAAATTACACTCAAAATTTGTATAGAAGTATAAAAGAAAACCACTATGAAGACATCTTCGAGTGAAACCGCACGTTCACTTGCGTGGAAATTGAATCCGGTAGAAGTCAGTCATGAACGTTTTTGCAGGAATTGATCGAGTATTGCTTCAGCTTCCTAATTCCAACGGATCAACTTCCCTATTTCTCACATCTCTCCCGAGTAACACTTGGTGTAGTGAGGAATCAACAGCAGAAGGGGGGAAGAAGGAGAGGGTATGATATTTGATGAAGGGAGAGAAAGGGGGAGGAGGGTGTCGGGAGAGACGGCGCCTAAACCAGTGTTAATTGAACACAGCTGTACCTCGTTAAACATTAATTGGCAATTAATCAGCTCACACCCCCCTCCCCAGTTGAATATATCTTGAATATATCTTTTAAAAGAGAGAGAGAGAGAGAGAGAGAGAGTGGGGAATAAAGTAAATTATTCACAGTAGCACAAGGAAAGCCTGTTCTCACTCAGCCTCCCTCTTCTACTTTTTCTCTCCTCCATCTTCTCACTCTTTCTCTCCCTCTCTGTGCTCCATTCAGTCCATTAATCTAGTTTTCTGCCTTTATCTCCGCTTCCTTCCCCTCATCCGTCTGTAGTTCATCCAGAGATAGAGAGAGAGAGAGAGAGAGAGGGCGGGTGGTGAAAGAGAGATGTCACAACAAGGAGGAAGTGCCAGAGGGGAAAGGAGGGATGTAGGAGGAAGGAGAGGCCTTGATGCTCCTCCATGAAGGGAGTCATGACGAACAGTAATATCAGTGAGCAGTGTCGGCTAATTTAGCAAATGTTAACTTGTGGAATGGCGAGCATCCACGCAAGGTTTTCAGGTTGTTTTTTTATAAAGATCTGGGGACACTTTTCATCTTTGTTTCAAGGCATTCATGGTGTACTCAGTTGTACATATGAAAAGTGACAGAAATAGTTGTGTAAAGAATGAGAAAATCGAGCTTGACCACGTGACCCATCGCTCCGTGAAATGTGCATGCATGTTGGACTGTCATCTTCAGACAGATTTCAAATTTAGCCAGCTAGTGTGGATGTACTTTAAGAGCAACCGGTGAACACCGCTGAAGTTCATAGCCAGCATACGTGGCCACAGGCTCTTTCTGTTCCAGTGTTTGAAGACATACTGTGTGTGCAGTAAACCCAGTCCGTCCTGCGGATCCAGTGTGTCGGGGCTGTTCTGCACAGCGCTGCTGGCTCTTATATAACAGTACTGATTACAGCAACAAGGGTGACCTGCGGTGCACCCACTGACACACATTCTTTGTCTCCTGCCTTCCCTCGATCTGTCACTATCTCTTCATCCCCGCTCGCACTTGTTTCCTCACCCCCAAATCTCAGTTATTTCCATCTCGCTCAATTAAACGCTCTCTTAAACGCTTTGTTTCCTTCTGTCTCTTTTCATTATCCGACGCTGCTTCCTCTCTCGTCGCTCTCTTTATCGGTGTCACTTTGGCTGCATCCCAAAATTCCCAGCTATTACTCACCCTCTCCCCGCTTTCTACCTCTTTCTTCCCTCTTTCTCACTGTCCTCTCTATCAGTCGCCATCTATCTGCCCTCACCATCTAAGTCTCTCTTTCTCTCCCTCTCTCTCTCTCTCCGTCTGGGCTCCAGCTCAAATATTACAAATGCTATTGCATACTGGCTAGGGGCCAAATCAGCAAGGCGATAAATCAATACAGCGAGAGAATTATGTAACGTGCCACCATATTGACCGGCCTTCTCTCCTCCTCCTCCTCCTCCTTCTCTGGGTGGTTTCCTCCACCCGCTCCTTTGCTCTCCGTCATCGACTCACCTTGTTTTACATGCCCTCATTTAACCAGATAAAGTGTTGGCCCTATGGGTTAGTTTTGGGGTGAAAGGTATGTTATATACACTGATGTGCAGGTTCATACAGAGTACAACTGCTGTCATCAAACCGTGGCAGTCTGAGTGCCAGAAAACATCTTAGTGTAAATGTGGTGAAATGTAATAAGACGTTCAATTTGAATCATTAAAAAGACGAAATTGAAAGTTTTACTAAAATTTCAGAAACAAACAGCTTAGTTTAGAAGGAGAATTTTTTAGGTGATATGTGTGTATGCTGCTGGTTCATTTGTTACAGTGCAGTGTATAATTACAGTATATGCTCAGAGCCCCAGGCTGTACACTAGAAATGAAAACATGGAAAAACCTGCAAGGTTAGGTTGTGAGTTTAAGTCTCTCTTGGAGCAAAGAAGTTGATGCCCAGTGGCGGTTCAGAGGAAAAAACATTTTTCTAGGTTTGAATCTTGACTTTGACCTTGAGTCTGTTATGGCACGTTTCCACCAAGCAGTCCAGTCTAGTTCAGTTCAGTTCGTCACACATTATTGTTGTGTTTTCATCAGCTTAAGTTGTGGATGGTACCAATAGAAATACTCCGTTTTTGGTACAATCTTGGCCGATGTTCGACCGATACTAGAATGTGGAGTTAAAACACTGCAAACCACTGATTGGTCAGAGAGAATCGTCACTCCTTAAATGTCTAGGAGTGTCTATGCTAATGAATAATACAATTTTGATATAGTTAATTTCTCGCGGTGTCTTTAGGTTCTACTTCAGAATATTGATTGAACAGTATAAGCTGGTGAAAATGGACAAAGAAACAATGAGCATTAGGTGGAGAATGTGTTTTATCATTAAGTAGATACACACCAGATGGAAACTAATGAGACACAGCTTAAGACAGCAACAGCTTCAACAACAGGTTCAAATGTGAATCTATCATACATGTGTGTTGATTCAAACTATGTGCAGAGTTCGAGGATCTTCTGACTCGTCCGTATGAGATCAAACTAATTAGAAGTGGTTATCAGCTGTGATAACTTTCCATTGCAGCTTTAGTATGTGCATGCATGCTATACAGCAGGAGGTGAAATTAAATTAACCTCAACAACTGGCACATACTCAGCTGCTGATTTTATGGAAACTCCTGTTTTGCCTTCAGTGTCTCAGTGTTCTCTGTTACCTTTCCATTCAAGTCATGCAGTCTGGAGCTGTGGCTCCGGGTGCCCCGGCTGCTTTATGGTAGAGAGGGGGAGGGCAGTCTATAGGAGTCAGTGAGTGCAGTAACAGTTCCTATATTTCCTCCAGCCTATGCCCTGGTCAGAGAGTGCATGCTGTATTTTCCATACCGTCACCCCCTCCCACCCTCTCTCTCTCTCTCTCCCGGCTTTCCAACTGTACTTTTTCTCTCCGCTCTGGAATTCCATCTTCCTGCACGTGGCCGGCACTCTCACACTTAATGCTGTGTGTGTGTGCATGTGTGTAGGTGTGTGTGTCTGAACGTGAGCTATAGGAAACATCTCCCGATGAAGAAAAGGAAACATGAAGCATGCATTTTTGTGTGTGACTTTAACATGCCAACAAGTGGCCACTACTTGTTCCACTGCCCTAGCCTGAAAGCTCTGTTGAACTCAAACCTAGTTTCTGTGCTCACTGTAAATGCAGTTCACTTTATATCAACACATTTTTTAAGTAAATGTTAATGTCACTTTGAATAGTTTTCGTTGTTTGTTCATTTGTCAGACTTCTCAAGTGCACTTTAAGTATTATTGATCTGGAAAGCTTTTCCTTTGTTCAACAAATGTGAAGTGATTTCCTCGAGGAAATAAAACAAGAAATCACACACTAATAAAACGGAGGAAGAAGGGAAAGAAATCCATGATGCAATTAACAAATAACTGACTTTCACTCTCTTAAAGAACAACTTGCATTTTACTTTTGTAGTTCTGGCTATCGTTCTTATCGTTAATAACAAAAGAGGAACGAACTGAGTAAGAAACAAAAGCAGTCAGACGATCAGACAAAACACCCCCCAAGTGAGCTAAGCATATTTGGAAGAGAAAACTATGGTGGTAAAATGATTACCCAAGTTGTCCATTGTAAACCGCCAGTTAACAGACCAACTTCCTGGTTCGACTTTGACCTTTCATACTTGCAGTAATTGTACACATACACAGTTTTCCTTTGTTATTACTGTCATTCTGTGTGCGCTCACTTTTGGTTTTACCTCCAAATAAAGTGCTTTAGATAATCTGGCTAAAATGTTGGCGTGGTTACAACCTGTCTGATTGTCTGTCTGATTGTCTGACTGCTCGGGTTTTGCACCCTGACCCATCCCATCTCAGCAATTACTATGGTTAAGTACAATGCAATCATAACTGATGTTTATGATGGACAAAACTACGAAATAAGGATGTTAATATTTAACCGTTAACCGACGTTTAGAACTTTAACCCAATAACACTATCGGTTAAACGGTTAAAAGAAATATTAAGAATTAATTAAATACTAGAGGAGCGGCTCGTCACTTAACGGAGAAAAGCTGGTACACCTTAACAGCCCACC
This sequence comes from Sebastes umbrosus, assembly GCF_015220745.1. NCBI lineage: Eukaryota > Metazoa > Chordata > Actinopteri > Perciformes > Sebastidae > Sebastes > Sebastes umbrosus. The sequence goes on from NC_051290.1 coordinate 7,887,746, forward strand.
TTAAGACAGTCTGAGCCGGATTTGCAGGATACAGGAAGTTGGCTACCGTCTTGAGCTCGCTTGAGCGGAGCTGAGGAGTCGTAGCATTTATTCATCAACAAATAAACTGTACACACACTGCTACACCTACGTTCACAGCTATAACGCCACTGACAACCCCACACTCTCCGCCGCCACACACACACGAGTGTCTGTCGGACACTCGCTAAAGTTACGCCGCGCTGACCGACCTTATGTGTGTGACAATGGCGAGCACGAAACCGCAGCTAGAGCTGCTAACGGAGCACAAACACACACACTGGTTGTCGGACACTCGCTATCGTTACGCCGGGCGACAGCGTATCGTTACGCCAGGCAGGCACCCAGCTGACAACCTGCTAAACTAAACCAAATGTGCGGTGGAGAGTTACGGGGAAAGTGGCTGCATGTCCGCGACACTACACGCAGCACCGTGGCTGCTACAGTAACGCTCCCCGACGGGTGAACTGGGGACTCAGCAGACAAACACTGCTGCTGGCGCACTGCTGCTGGCGCACTGCTGCATGCGACGCACTACTCTTGTCGGTTAACGGTTAATAATCGGTTAACGAGGGTCGGTTATCGATTTAATGTTTTTTTTTCAAAATTAGCATGTTGAAATGAACTGGAATGATCCTTTAAGGTTCAACATTGACAAAAAAACAGACAGAAAAGTGAGTTTGCAAAGAGGAAACGTCAGTAAAGCAATCATCTAATCTAATTCATTTAATTAGAAACAGAAATTAGATGTAGTAAATCCAATAATAGCACTAAACACATGCTGACAGGAGTCAGTAAATGCAGGAAAAGAGTTACCAAGTCTTCCAGTGGTCATGTTTTAACAGAACCTGGGAGCCATTGTTCTCATGGAGCCACATGTTAGCTGTTCCTTATGCTAAACCCTCATCGCTGCATGGCTTCACACATCTGTTTGGTACGAAGATGTTGGTGCAATAAATTCACATCTGCGCAGAGGCAACACACAGTGCAGAGTTTTATAACCCCCGATCGAAGGTTTTCTGCATCTGTATCGATTTGTTTAGGGTTTTTTCTTTATCATCAGCATTTGTACTGTAGGTCAAGGCACATCTCCATCACGCTTACATCACACTAATGAAGAAGAGAAATCGAGGTAGAGAGCGAACACAGAGGCTCCTTCTGCTCTCCAATCCCATCTGTTTGACACACAGAGGTAGGGAGGGGAAGGATGGAGAGAGAGAGAGAGAGAGGGAGGGGTGGTAGACGAATGAGAACGAGGCCAGATCAGGCTGAGGGAGGGATGGGGGGGTGGAAAGGGGGGAGGTGCTGTTTAGAGAAAGGCAGGGAGTGAAAAAAAAAAATCAGAGGGAGGCAGGCTGGGGGGTTGGGCTCCGAGCCTGTGCATGTGTATGTGAGAGAGGGAGAGAAAGCTGCAAGCGAATGTGTGTTGTGTATGTCTGTGTGTGTTTGTGCGCGTGTGTGCGCTCGCTCTGTTCCTTTCCTTTCTTTGTTTGACTACTGAGTGGGGAAAAAAAAAGCGAGACAGAATATAGAGAGATAGAGAGAGGGTGAGGAAGAGGAACACAGACAGAGGAGGAGAAGAAGAGGATCTAAAAAACGAGAGTCACTTTTATTTTTTTTAGAGAGAGAGAAAGAAGAAAGACAAAGGATTTCTATTTTTGGTCTGGGTTTTTTTTTTTCTTTTTTTTTCTTGCACGCTGTAGAATAAGAAAAAACAAATAATGTATAACAACAACAACAGCGCTGCATGCTTTTGACAACAGTGTCATATTCAGGAGCAGTGTGTGTTTTGTGTGCTGGCTCGGTGCGTATATGTGTGTGTGTGTGTGTATGCTGAGGAGGTGGGGGGAGGCAATTTAAAGGGAAAATACAAGGCACACACACAAAGCTGGGAGAGCAGGCAGCAGGAAAGGGAAGGAAAAGGTAGTGGGAATCTGCTGAGCTGGCTGCTGCTTTAACTAACAAACCTCCTTGGGATTTTACTCCACCGAGCCGACCCCGGCGTCTACCCTCTGAGCTCAACCTGAGCCCGGCCACGGTAAGACAAGCTCCCCTATCCACAAGCTCTCAGCTGTCCGCTCTGCAGACAAAAGCAGCAGAAAGTTGCTGTGTGTGTGTATGTGTGTGCAGATGAGAGAGGAGCTAAGCAAAAGGCTGAAGCTAAGGCTAAAAGGCGTGAGGAATGCAGCACAAAGGGAGCTTGTGTGCTCCAGCTGGGGCTGTGTATGTGTGTGTGTGTATGTATGTGTGTGTGCCTTTTGTGGACTGGCTTTGGATGTTTATGTCACGGGGCTTCCCAAACTTTTGCATGTGAAGGATGCCCCAAAATAGACAAGCACCGGACCACAGAGTCCCTTTTTGGTCAAAGATTTGTCCTGCAGAAGGGTCAAAGAGTGAAAGCGCATATCAGATGAGTCATTATATAGTGTTCTGTTAGAGCCTTTACATGAAAGCAAATATTCATGTCATTTCCTGGGAAACAAAAGGGAAAAGGAGTCTTGGAGATGGTTGGTTTAAAACCCAGTGGTTCATGTCAGAGCCGGGCCATTTAAATCCCCCTGACGGCTCTGCAGCCAGCTGGCTCACCGGCGAGGAAAACAAAACACAAAAGTAGTTAATTTTTACTTCTCTCTCTCTCTTTGTCTCCTTTTTCTCACTTCCTTCACCCTCCACCACCACCACCACGTCTTTTCTCTTTCTTTCATCTTCACTCCTTTCGCTGATTTAAATGCCAGCTTGCACAAAAGGTCTCTCCTCCTCATCTCCTTATTCTCTTTATCTATCCCTATCCTGAAATAGACAGGTGACTGTACTGAACATGGGTCTTGTGACTTTGCTGGCTAAGCAATAATCAGTGAATGCCTATCTCTTCTGCACACACACACACACACACACACACACAGATGCCGGCTCCCATTAGCTTTTTACACACAGTTAAAGACACACAAACACACACACAGATCAGTACTACAAAGTGTGTGTTGTCTCGTCCAGTGTTGTGTTGTGGTCTGGGGGGGGGGGGTCCTTTCAGCTTGTTCTTGTCAGTAGTCTGGTCTGCGGTCAGCACCCGATTTGTAAATGTGTGTGTGTGTGTACTGATATATAAAGAGCTAATAGGAGCCGGCGTTGTGCGTGTGTGTGTGTGTGTGTGTGCATGCTCCTCCCTGTGCGAGGGTGTGAGAAACGCAACACTTGTGCCGGCGTCTGCCTTGGAGCTAATATTGGTGTCAGTGTGTGTGTGTGTGTGTGTGTGTGTGCGTGCGTGTGCGTGTGCGTGTGTGTGTATGTGTGTATGTGTATGTGTGTGCGTGTGTGTGTGTGTGTGTGTGTGTGTGTGTGTGTATATCGGTCCCTGTCCTAATTAAATCCGTGCCCCCCTGTGTTTAAACCAATACAAATATATTCCTAGAATAAAAGCCTCACTAGAAAGACATCTCACGCGTACTACTGTAAACTGATCCCTACAGTACTCCTCCACACACGTGCACGTGAGCGCCCGGCCTGCACATGCGCACACACATCCACACACACACACACACACAAGGCAAAAATCACTGTTACTATTCCATTTGCCGCCCCCACCCTTCCTGTTCCCCCCCGGGGAATTTCCTCCTCTCTCTCTCTTTTCATTAGTTCATTACCAGCGGAAGTAGAGCATCCTCTACTCTCTGACATTTCTCTTTCCTTTTTTTTTTTTTTTCATCTCGTCTTTCTTCTTTTTTTTCTTTTCTTTTTTTTTTTTATTCTCCACCACTTCCTGTCCAACTGCGATTATCCAATATCCAATGGCGTGCCAGGCGCGGTTCAGCCAGGGTCGCCTGCTGTGGGCTGGAATACATCATAGCTGCGCGCTCACTACCTGACATAGCCTTGCCCGATTAGGATATACTGTATACAGGACACAGCCAGCTCTAATGCGCTAATCTGTTTATACTGTGCTGCTGCTTCCCATGCTGAATACAGAGAATGCTGTATTACAGGACAATATCATGTATTACATTATGGTAGAGTTGATCATGCTGGGATGGATTACTTTTCGATAGTATGTTGGATCAAATGGAGTAATTTACTGTATAAAATGTGCTGTACAGTTAAATAGACAGGCATAATATGATCTGATAAATGAAGATGTTAAATGGTTGAACACAAGTGATTAAGAATGGACTTTTTATTATGCTTTAGATGGGAAAATCATATTCTATGATGAGCAGTCGTATGGTAAATTGAAGAACGTATGGCTAGATTATATGGTATATTAGAGTTTAATTGATTAACTTTATAATTCCTTGTCATACCAAATGTTTGATATATGGTGGTGTCCCATTGGGCATATGAATATATGCATATTTCTATACACTTTCAAAAGAAATAATTGTTATGTGCAAATTTGGAACAAGTGCCTAAAGGGCTTTTTCCCCCCTCATCTTCCAGGCTTTCTCCGGGTAACAGCTTAATTTACAAAACAAAGTTTTCCTTTCTTCTCAGTAAAAAGGACAGAACAATGTAGAAAACATAAAATAATAAAGTGGTAGATAAAATAAGATGCAGCATAAAACAAAAGGATTGTGCTTTTTTTTTTAGACATAAAGTGGTATAGTATAATAGCATCTATAATGTGGCGAGACAGATTCCATTACTTTCCATTATGGCTGTTTTTTTCTCTGTAGGCTGGAGTTTTGCATAGTCATTAGTTGGGGGAGGGGTCGACCTGGCCCAGCTGTGAGTGAACGTGTGTGTTTTGCAGATGCAGATAAAATATGGGGATTTGGCCCGTGAAAACAGTTGATTCTGGAGCTGTCTGTGTAGCAACAAGCCATTTCCTGCACCGAGACCCATTAGGACGCCACCCAAACCTCCCACCCCCCGTCTGTCACCCACCATGCTCCTGTGTTCCTCTGCAGATGTGCACGTACACACAAACACACACACAGAGGAGGTGTGGGGGGGGGGGAAGGAGTGTGTTTTTGTGATTTAATTTTGGTGTGTGCTGCTCTCCTCTATACCCCTCCTCAACCCCGGGGCAGTCCCCCCGCCGGCTGAAGGGGGGAGATTGTGCATTCATTGGAATGGAGGCTGAGATGGCAGGGGGGAGGAGGAGGAGGAGGAGGGTGAGGGTGATTGAGTGTGCTGCCTGGAGAAGAAAAAAGGGAGACAGAAAGAAGAGAGAGAGAGAAAAGGAGAGGGGGAGGGGTGGGCTGCCTTGTGTTTAAAACGGGGAGGAGAAGGAGAGGAGCAGACATGCAGGAGAGGAGGTTCAGGGGTGGAGGTGAGGGGAGGCTGGCTGGCTGGCTGGCTGGCGCCGTGGCTGGGTTGTGTCTGTGGATAGAGGGGCTGGAGCTGGGCTAATAACAGCTTGTGTTCAGGGAATCATTTGAGACACATTCATGTAAATAAAATGTGTGTTTGTTTCTCTGATTGATGGGATATTATATATGTTATATTATTTATAGGATGGGATGTGTGCTGGAATTCTTTTAGTAGTTTGCATGCTGAAGAAAGTCTACTTCAGTCTCAAGTCTTCAAACTAACTTAAAGGTCCAGTATGTAGCATTTCGGGGAATCTATGAGCAGAAATAGAAAATAATATTCATAACTATGTTTTCAATAGTGTATAATCATCTGAAAATAAGAATTGTTGTGTTTTCGTTAGATTAGAATGAGCCCTTCATATCTACGTAGAGAGCGGGTCTGCTTCACGGAGTCCGACATGTAGCTCCGCCATGTTTCTACAGTAGCCCAGACCAAACCAAACTCTGGCTCTAGAGAGAGCCTTTCACGTTTTTACGTTACCTGAAGGCCACCGTAGTTCTCCAACACGCTTATGAAACTGCGGTAACGTGAGCCACAGAGTGCAAAACCGTGGTACCGCCAGTTGCCGTCTGACTTCGGTTGCTCCTAAAGTAGTGTTATTATGGTGAGGATGTCCTCTGAGCGAGGCGAACGGCGTTACCACGGCTTTACACTCGGCGGCTAACGTTACCACAGTCTTGGAAAGGGAGGAGTGAGCAGAGGGTTACTTTGTGGGTTGCAATCTGCAACCACACCACTAGATGCCGCCAAATCCTACACACTGTACCTTTAAGTGATAATCCCTGAAGATACTTCTTAACTTTGCAGACAACTTTTGTTGATATCATCTTCTGAAGGTTCTGCTAGTTTAGACTAAGCCCACTACATACTTCTTCCTTTATTTATCACATTACTACACACTTCTTCTGCAGCTTCATGCAAATATGTGTTGATCAGGCACTGTTAAAGCTTTAGTAAAGCAGTTTAGATTTGAGTGACTGTTGTGTGTGGCATCACAGAGTAAAAATACAGACATATATGTGTATTCAGATTTACTACTTTAAACAGAGTGTGTTTGAAGCAAATATTGGGGGGGTTGTATGCGTAGTGGGTGGTACCAGCTGGCCTTGTGTTGTCTCCAAAAGCTTTCCAAGGTGCAATGTGGTGTATTAAATACTGCATATACATTGGTGCAAGTGCTAACAGTATTCTCCTTGCACAACAGTCAGCTGTTCAGAGCATACTCGACAGAATTGGTGCCAATTCCTTTAAGATCCAGGCTATGAATTGTATACGCATACAGACAGTACAGTAGTTGCATTTTATTCTGTGGCTAAATGATCTGGTCCGAGGCTTTATCTCCGACTACACTAGTTTTATATATTCAAAAGCACAGTTTGTTAATGCACAGAGGGATAAGGCTTAGGTGGTTAATTCTATTATGCGGGGTCAAAGGGTTCAAGCAGATTAGCTTTGGCCTTGAAGCTAATATCCGCCACAGAAAACTAGCTTGTGTAGGTAGCTGCATATGATTAACAGAGGGTAAGACAAAGAGAGGGACAGAGACGTGATGAAAGACAGAGACGGAGAGGCTCGGCAGACTGGTGGAAGCCGGTCAGACCCACGTGCTGCAGCCTGACTTCCTTATTTATTTAACTTGGTCTGGATCTGAGCTGCATTTAGAGAGAGAGAGAGAGAGAGAGAGAGAGAGAGAGAGAAGAAAAGGAGTGGAGATGAAGAGATATCTGGGAGAGAGAGAAATATCCATGCTGAGACATTTTGAATGCACACACACACACACACACACACGCAGGGCCATTGGCAGAGGTAGTGTGCTGAGTGAGCACATGGCGTCTTTGTGTGATGGAGACGAGCTGAGGTTTGTTGATTTAAGGTAATGGCTTCCAGTTGTCTCAGTCAGGAGAGGGCCGTGTCACTACTACTGGGGATAGACAGAGGATTGGCAGGCTGAGTGAAGACAAAATCCATAACACACACACACTGACACGCACGCACGCACGCACCTGAACACACATGGACTGTTTGGTGTCTTGTGTTGGCCTCTGTAACAAGGAGCTTATGACTGACTGACTGACTGACTGACTGACTGACACAGGTGTGTGTGTGTCTGCATGCACGAGTCCTTGCTGCATGGCTGATTTTTATCACTCCTTGGCAAAGGTCAACGGTGGAGCTGTGTGTGTGTGTGTTTATTGCGTCTCTTGCATAATGTGTGTGAAGGGTTGTGGATTATTAAAGTGTGCTCGCTCTGTAATGAAGGATGCAGAGTTCTTTGTAGCTCATGATTTAAGGAGAGGGAATGAAGAAGAAAGAGAAATATTGAGGGGGGGTTAAACATGCCAGGTATTTGATTGTGCGTGACTTTTACTACACAGTCTTTGCTCCTATTTCTGCACCAAGCACGTCTTTATTTCCCTGACAACGATTGTTGATGTTGTATTGCTTGTATTCATTATTAGCTGTTAGTGATATGTGCATTGAAGCCTATCCTTCTGTTGCCCTCTGGGTAGGAGCAGCTGCTAAACACCTCAAATGTGAACCACAAAAAAAAAAAGAAAAGTGCACAAACACAGATTCACATAAACACGAGAATTGGCCCATGCCCTGTGTTTTTACTGCACTCTGTAATTGTGCGCGTAACAAAATGTGCAGGCTCTTTGAAGGTTTCTGCTCTTACGCTGTTTCTCCTTTTTCGTTTTCCTTTCCACTTTTGTTTATTTGTGCTGTTTCTCATACAGTAACGTGGCCCTGCCCAGCTTCTCTTTGTTTGTGCATGTGAAGTTATGTGTCTGCATCTGTGAGTGTATTTGCTCGGGGCTGCTTTTCAAAAGCAGATACAGGTTGGGTTTTTGCACTTGTGGAATCTTTTGTGAATGAAAAAGGTGAGTCTCTTTCACGCCCTCTGTCAAGGGCACTGAGTTTGCTCACAGGTATGTGTGTTTGGCTTCTGTTGTATAATGATGCAAGACCGGTACCGCCTTGTCTCACTGGTTTTACTCGTTTAATATGATAATGTCTATTTACTCCAGGGCTGCACATACAGTAGAGTATGAGGAAATTAAATCATGTTCACATTTTTACTTTCTATTACGTTTTTATGGGGGGAAAAAACAGCTATACACGCAAGTTAAACTCTACGTTTGACTCCAGTCATCACGTTAGTACACATCTGTGGATGTGCATTACTGACACATGCAAAACAACAACACACACACACACATATATATGGCTATGACATGTAAGTGACCCCACTGTGACCTCAATTGATCCAGCTGATTGACTTACAGTAATGCATTAACCCGATCATGTTTCTAAGGAGGTGGAGACTGTGTGGGGAGGTGAGAACTGTAAATAACTGATCAGCTAGGAGGGGGAAGTTTTGCTTTGTAGATTATTAGGGTTAGATCTCCTCTTACGTTCTTCCTCTTTCATTTCTTTCCCATCTTACTCCCTGTTCTCCCCTCCTCTATTCTCTTTCTACCCAACCTGCTACCTCTACTATGCCCTTTCTTCCTCTCTTTCCCTGCTCCTCCTCCTCCTCTTTCTCCTGTGTATTACATCGCCTGTCTCTTTAACCCGGTTCCACACTGAACCCTGACCCCCTCTCACTTGTGTAACTTCTATGATAACTGCGCTTTTGTGTGTGTGTGTGTGTGCGCATGTGTGTCCCGCAATGCCTCTCGCTCCACTTCTTCTCAATACATGAGTCACAAGTCACAGCTGAGCCGCACCGGAGTCAGTTCAATTTGGTAAGATCCAGTTGAATCTTTCAAATTTGCTACTTTATTATTCCCAACCCTCATTTTCTGTCTAATGTCGCTTTCATTTTGATTGTGCTTTAGCAGATTCCTTTGTGTGCATGTGAGTACATTTGTGTCAGTCGTGCATTTGTAGAAATGGCAGGTGTGTGTATAAAACAGGGTGAGAGAAATCAAAGCTGCGTCTGCCTTGGAGCGTTTACGAGGATATCTGTGTCTCTGCATGAGTGTGTCTGGAGGGCAGCGGGTGCACTGTGACCTTTATGGGTCTAAGTGTGTGTGTGTGTGTGTGTGTGTGTGTGTGTGTGTGTGTGTGTGTGTGTGTGTGTTTTCTTGCCCCAAGTCCGGTAACATGATCTGTCTCGAGGAGTTGAGCCCTCCATCCCTCCTCTGTCTGTCTGCACCCTCCCTCTCCTCTCCTATACCTTCCCCTATCCGTTCACAGCCTTCTCTTCTTTCCGTCTCCCTCTTTTCCTGTCTTTCATCCCTCTTTCCCTTTTCCTGTCCCCCCTTTTCTTCCTCCTATACCATAAACTTTGAAATCTGTGTCAGTCAAAACCTAGAAATACATCTGTGTAAATCCTCAACTCTCTTGGCTTTTCTCTCTCACACACACACACACACATACTGTGATCAGATGGCTTTGATTGCAGAGATCAGAGGAGGGAGAAGTAGATAGGTGTGTGTCTGGTGGGGGGGGGGTCAATGTTGTAATTGATTTTCTCTGTTTCCTTTGTTTGACTAGTGTTAGATGTCACTCTGGAAGCTGCATATACTGTACACGCACTGATACGATATAGCACATGTAGAGTGTGCGTTGGGTGGGGCAGGGTGATGGAGGAGGTCACGAGACAGGCTGACTCTCCCACAGGATTTCTATCACAGATATATAGAATTACAAGCTTCACAGTGTGTGTACTCGATCTCTTCTCGGTCATGTGGTCAACACCGCATAATCAGTCTTATATTCATTCAGCAGAAACATGGAAACTATGACCCTAAATATATTCTTGAGGCGTAAAAAAATCCATGCGTTCAAGTGGCTTTGGGAGTTGAGAATCCTCCTACACTCATCAGCTGATGGCCATAGGCCAACATGTGTAGGTGGTTTTAATATATTGGAGCAGTATTGTGGTTCTAATGAGTGTTACAGCCCAAACTGGAGTCCTCCACCCTCCCATTGCTATAAAACAGTCTCAGAAATCTTCCTATTTGTTCTCTCTCATTAGTTTTAGATTCAACTCCTCTGAGTCTTTTATTCATTTTTTTCCAATCAAACCGGAGCTTTAAACACGAGGCTGAGCGGGCACTGTGTCTGCAGTTTTCCAAGAGCAGTGTCCTTTACTATGTGGCCATATGGCGGCTGTATTAGCCCACAGTGTAAACACAGCTGGTTGCCTCCCGTGGCTGCATGGGTGAACAGCAGCCTGCCTAGCAGATACAAAAAAGCCCTAATAGGAGGATCACATTCACTGCGAGTACATTAATATGGCTATTAGGGCACATTGGGATTCATGATGTGTTATTTGTAAGGCACATTAGTGTCAATGTTACAGCCTGATATCCAGACTATTAGTGATGTTAAGCCGGTGATTATTAAGTCTCTTAGCAGGCTGCTCGCGTTACATTGCTGCAGGCGGTTGTGATAAAAATTGTAATGACATTTTTTGGGGAAATATTGCAATCTGATCATGACACTTAAAATGTATTACCTCTAATGAAAAAGTGTAATCTCTTTAAATAGTAAGTCATTGTCACTATTCATGCTGTTTCAGTGAGGCTGAAAGCTGCATTCCTGTGTCTTTATGTTTTTGCAGATGCCATAATTTGTTAGTATTCATACGGTTGGCTCACTGATAAAGGTATTTATCAAAGAGTAATGCTTCTAGTTGCCCTGAACCAGAGACACAAAGAGGGAGATAAAGCAGAGAGAGGAGAGGGCAGGTACTGAACATTGCACATCATAAATAAAATGTCAGAAACACTGGTGCATGCTAGCCAGTGCTCAGGGTAGCGTGAAATCTGCTCTCACCCCCTCCTTTCTTATCTTCCCTCCCTATCACACTCCCTCTCCTGCTCTTTGTGCATGTGTGTGTGCATCTGTGTGTGTGTGTGCAGGGTAATTGAGGTGTGTGACCTTGCTGTAGGCCTGGCAGGTGTGAAGGGAGGGATGGAGGAAAGCAGGGGATGAGATGAATGGGTGGCGGGGAGAGAGAGGGAGAAGGGAAGGATGGATGGATGGATGTTGGCAGACTGATAGCCCGCCTGCTTGCATATATATGTATGCTAATGTTTGGCATTCTGTAGTGAAAAGAAATACAACTGATGGTGTGTGTGTGTGGGTGGAAGCACATTCTTCTGCTGTAAGGTTCTCTGCATTCAACTTGGAAATTAGATTGTGTGTGTGTGTGGGTGTATGTGTTATCAAGCAGACGAGACGGCGTATACCATGTTCTACATACTACATGTGTGCGTCTGAGTGTTTCGCATTAAAAATGTTGCATGTAGCATTTTCAAGCATCACTGTCATATTTGTAATATCTAGTATACTTTCTATAAACCAATGAGAGTAATGCTGGAAATGATTGGCAGCCTTTATGTTGTTTCTTCTGTTTCTCAGTTTAGATATTTAACATTAATTGTTAGCTATTCTCAGACGGATATCACTGTTTGTAGTGTGTAGAGGTACGCGTGTGTACAGTAGTGCGGTAGCGACACTGAAACTGCTGCCACGCCGCGAAGCTTCGAATACCTTGACATATCTCTCACCGAAGCTTTGAAGCCCAAAAATAGGTATTCAGGACAGCTCTAGTAAAAGTCCTGACTGCAATCGTACTAGGTCAGTCCTAGAAACATTTCCGTTACACATTCAACATGGCACAAGTCTGAACTGCCTGCAGGTTCACTCAAAGGCTGCAGCAGCATCACAAGGATAGAGAAAGACAGATGAAGAGGTTAAAAATAACTTGTACAACCACAGTAATAACCAGACCAACAGCCTCTCCCTACAGTGAACATATCAATGAATATCTGGCAAGACTCTTTACATGCAGCCCGTGAGCTAATAGGAATTAAACGAGAGTCCCAACTTAATGTCCTGCTATTCAATGCTCGTGCACTGTTGGATTTTAAAAATCTGGCAACAGAATTTGCTCCCTAATAACGTAAAATGGTGAAACTCATTATGAGAGGAGGAGGGAGCTAGAGAGGAAAAAACAGGTTTATAAAAGATGATTTAACAGATGCTATTTTTAGGTAGAAAGTTTCATAGCTGAGTGACTCTGACTCCAAAAGACCAGTCCGTTACTTGAGTGTCTACACATGTGTTTGTAGGCATGTCCAGTCCGCCGACATGAGCAGTTGACAAAATTTACGCCAGGCAGACCTTTGCTGATCGTTGCAGCTGTGCAGATGCCGAAAAATCATTTTGTCATCAGTCTTAAACTGGTGACCAGTGAGGAGAGGCCAAGGGTGATCTGATCTCATCTCCTTGAATTCGTTAAAAGACGAGCAGCTGCACCAGCTTTACAGTAATTATAATAATGATGTTCTCTAATGATGTTACATGCAGCTCTTTTAACATGAAACTACACGTTTTCATCTCCACATTGAGCCTACCATCGTCTTCTCCACAGAATACAGTGGAAACAGAGCAGAGATGCAGTGAGCTCTCACACACCCATCCCCCTCTTCTTCTTCTCCTCCTCCTCCTCCTCCTCCTCCTCTGTCGCTCTATACCCTCCTCCCCTCTGCTCTCTGCACAGTAGCACAGTGCATCTGTGTCATGTCACTGGGTTCTGGCGTCCCGGAGTAACCCCCCTCCCCAACCCTCCCTCCCATACCAGTGCAATATCTCTCTCTCTCTCTCTCTCTCTCTCTCTCTCTCTCTCTGTCCTTGTGTGGCTCACACTGTCATCCCCAATCTCTTCATCTTCCCTCCCTCCACCTCATCCCTCGCTCCCGTCTGCTCTCTTCTAAAGGAGTCTCCCTCTCTCTGTCATGCTCTCTTTCTCTATATTTAATGTGTGTCACTCTTTTTATATCCTTCCCCCCCCCCCTCTCTCTTTCTCTCTCTCTCACCCCATCATGCAGCACAAATAAATACACATCAGTGCTCTCTCTCTCTGTCCTTCCTCTCTCTCTCGTGAAGCGTACACAAACATAAAACTGTCTCGATGCATACATTAATAGATCCAAGCTCCTTAGCTGGCTGCTGCATGCATAATCTATCTGCTCATACAGAATGTGAACAGTACACTTATGAGTGTGTGTTTGTGCGTGCATGTGTGTGTGTGTGTGTGTTTGAGGCCCGAGGCTCCTCCCTCCAGAGAGAGAGAGACAGACAGGTGTGGACCAGATTGAGTTCCGCCTCATTTCCTCTGCCCTGTGCAGCTGGTCAAGGACACACATTTACACACACACACACAAACACACACCCATGGGCATGTCTTGGACACATGGTTATGCACACACGCACACGCACACACACACACTTCAAATACAAGAGCAGCGACATGCATGCTGCACACACCGCAAATAAAGACACAAAACAAGATGTAGAAGGATCAAATGGAGCATTAGCATAAACTAGATAGGTGTGTGTGTGTGTGTGTGTATGTGTATGTGTGTGTGATGCATGTTCGTAAGGCTGCCTGCTCTTGGATTCCTATGGAAGAGGATTACAGGAATGATTACAACGCGATTGGCAGAGTATTTCCATGGCGACGCTGAAAGATTTACGAATGGTAGAAATCCGGCCCCAGTATAAAGTCGCTCAAATCCCTCCCACTGCATGTTATATTCATACTGTATCCAACACACACACACACACGCACGCACACACACACACACACACATGCAACACTACACTCACCATTACAATATTTATAGCTGTCTTTGGTTATTTATATTTGACATGACAGCGCTCATATTGGCCGTTCATTTTTCATGCTGGTATCAAATGTATCAACACCGGAGGAACATTACGATCATGGCACACACTCATGAACACACACACACACACTCGCCGCTGACATCAGCAGCTCTTGTGTTGATGTCAAGGCACAATTTTTATAAGACTCTGGAGAGCTGGTCATTGGCCATCAAAGAAAATTCTACCCCTCCAAGCATTTTTCCTCCACTTTCATTTTTCATTTTTTTATTTCACGCATTTAGCTGATTTATTTCAACAGTAGAGTGATATTACAATATTACAATCAGCCGACAGTAAAGAGTGCAGAGTATTAAAATAAATGACTTTGTTTCCACTGAGATGTCCAATATATAATAGGATGTGGTAAAAGTGCTGCAGGATTAAAAATCATTTTCTTTCCAATGTAGATAGAATGAACTGTAGATGATTTGACTTGATCTGCCTCTCATATGTTCTCCAGTAGGTACGGTGAGATAGAGGATGTGAAACGTTTCTCATCCACAACCATGAAATAGATTACTGCAAAGCTTCATTCTCTGTTCTGCTTCTGCCTCTTCGCTTGACTTAGTCTCTTTGTTATGGTTTTTCCACCTTGATAGATACACTGAATAGTGACGGGTAAGGTTGGGAGGGGCTCACCATCTCACACACACACACACACACACACAGTCTGTAGTATAGGGATGTAACGGTGAGGACATTTTCCCACCGGTTACTAAACTTGTGACAACACCGATGTAAGACATTTTATAAGAAAAGACGGTGCTCGATATCTGTAGAGTGTTTACTTTGATCTTTACCGTCGGATGGCGGTGTGTCTGGCCTCTCCGGTCCAGCTTTCGCTGCGAGGCCGCAGGTTTCCAACTGGAGCCGTGCACACCAGCTGTAACCGCTCCGTCCTCCACACGGCAACTTTAACGTAATGGTTCCCTTATAGCGTTGGATTTAAATCCGAAGTATTGCCAACTTTTGCTTTGACACCAAATCATCCTCCATCGTCTAATCTGTCAACTCTGTAATCCCGTGTGTGAAATCTGACTCCAGCTACTCTGTACTGAGACTCCATACGGAGCAGATACTTTCACTATCGGATTGTCGCATCCATCGTGTGACTATGTATTGATAACACGCCGCTGATATGCCAAAATGAACTAAATGGGTTTTATTTCTATTAAAAAAAGCAACGGCGGTGGGCAAGTAATGTAATCGGGGTATGCCCGAACACCGTGTAACACTGGTAACACCGACTACCGTGGCAAGCCTACTGTAGAATCTGTTAGGGATGTGTATTGGCAAGAATCTGGAGATACGATACGTATCATGATACAGGGGTTACGATTCAATATATTGCGAAATAGAGCGATACTGTATTGAGATTTAAATCTAATTTTAGGAAAACTTTTATAAAAAACACACCACCATATGCATGAAATCTGAGTAAAAAATTTTTTTTTTAATGCGATCAGGACAGTGGGATCTGCATTTGCATTTATCACAGTAATATCCAACATCATAGCTCTACTATGAGAGGGTACATACACCGAGAGGAAGCATATCTTTGCAAATAAATGAAGTGAAATAATGTATTGATGGAGTTAATCTTTAGACGTAAACTATTGAGTTTTGCGATATTTTCTTACGCCGCTAGTATCTGTGTATTCTGTACACGTGTTGAGGTCTGTTGTGTGATTTGTAGATGGATCTGTGTATGTGCATGCCCGTCTGCTCTGGCGCCATCCCAGCACAGGAAGTGTGGGGTCACAGTGTCTGGAGGGCAGCCAGGCGGTCCTCCCTCCCCTTTAAATGCCCAGATACTTTGCCTTTAAGAGCGCAGCCTATAGGAAGAGACTCACCATACAGACACAGCGGAGGGGGAGGACGACAGGGGTGGTATGTATACATTATGGGGTTGTATGCTTACTTGCGGGTGAAAGTGATTGAGTGCTTGTCATATTGTGCAAGTACATAAGGGAGAGTGTGTGTGTGTGAGTCTTTGTGTGTGCGTGTGGTCCCTGTGAAGACGGTATGAGCCACCATGTGGGGATCACGTGTTGCCAAAGCAGATAAAGAAGCCTTTGTGAGCAGATGCAGAAGATGCAGCTCACACACACACACTGTAACCTATACAGACACACTCTACTCGCTGTTTCTCAGCTCACTTTCACTCTCAAACAGATCATTGTTAAACTCACCCAGTGTGGCTGGTTGCTAACTATATATTTCCATATTCGTTTTATATGTATTAGGTATGAAATCATTGCGGTTTGGATCGAACACACGCAGCAGTGTTGAGTATAAAGGCCTGAGTCAGTCTTTTTGGTATGTGACGGTTAACTGAAATGGCATTGTGCAACTGGATAGTACAGTTTAGCACCTCTGCACTGGTATGCGGGCTTGGCAGGGCTTGTCTGACCACTCTCCAACTTTGTTACACACACACATACAATAACACAGTCAGCGCCAGAGACAGATTGCATCCTGGGCTAATGCCTACAGCCTTAAACACACCTTCCTCATAAACTCCTCTAATTCCCTCTTCATATTGCACACACACAGTCTCTTAAAGTGCTATTGTTGTGACTCATTATCCAAGTCCCACCTCTTACCACCCTCAATAAAAAGATCACTTTCCTTTCTTCGTTTTCCAATGTGTTTATTTTTTTGTTTAGCTTGTATTAAAGGGGATGCCTCAGGCCACATATCTCAGACTGTGTGTGTGTGTGTATGGGAAGCGAGTTTGGGCATGCCGGCTGCCTGCTCCTCTTCAGTCTTTTGTTGTTGTTTTCGAGCAACCAGCAGTGTGTCAGCAGCATACACAGTCTTTAGTGTTCAGAGACGCGAGTTGTGTTGCTGATGACAGTGTTACACTACAGAGTAACGTGCATGTCATAAGCCTGAGTGATCAACACAACCAGTGTCTCTTCATGTTTGTTTGACATTAAAAGTTAGGGCTGTTGTATTGGCAAGAATCTGGCGATAGGCAGTATATTGAATCGTCACCCCTGTATCGTGATACAGCCCTACAAAGCCATGATTCCATCATTTTGTAGTCTGTTAAAGACAAGACATATCCCACTGCTGTGTTATTCATGCTTGGCTAGGGGTGTTTGTGTTCTTCTCAGTGTGTCTGCACTCAGGTACGTTGGATGCTTTAGGGAGGGAGTCAGTTGACAAGTCAGAATTTCGGGGTTTGACGGCAACGGCGTGTTTAATTTTGGAGGATTGACGTCACAAGACTGTGCCGGCGTCAACTGCTGTGGCTGTGAATGCTGCCTACAGCTGTGAGGGACGCGCTCTGCTGTGCTGTGGTTTGTGTGTGTGTGTGTGTGAGAGAGAGAGAGAAAAAGAGAAAGGGCACTGAGGGTAGAACCAGCACATGACAAGTGTTAAAAGGGTTATATTCATCAAACGCTCATTTACACATGCTTGCACACAAACTCTCTCGCACACACATAGAGATAATCGTACTGTTCACAGGTCTTGATTTTGGCAGCAGTCATAACCGGGCTGCTTTCATTAGCGTCTGTCTAGACATGATTTATTACCAACTGTTCGTTCTCGTCTCCTCCTCTGTGTCTGTCTCTCTGTCTTCCTATTTGTCTGGTTGCGGGCTCACGACTGCTGGCTTTTCAGACAGTTTTTGGTGTGTGGGTGTGTGTGGCCGTAGTCGGTGAGTCTGTCTGTCACCCTCCTCCTCTTTAAGTGGGTGTCATTTTCCTGCTCGTCCCCAAAAGAGGAAGTCAGCCTGTCTGTCTTGTCTTATCCATTTGTTTGTCGCGCGCGTGTGTGTGGGAGTCAGAGTAGGTGTGACGGTTTGTGAGCCAGGCGTGGTTTTGACCGTGACCTTTTACTGAGGCCATGTGGCAGAAATTCACCGAGCCAAACAACCCCAACCACAGTCAACCTGACACTCCTCCTCACTCTCTGTAGCCCTGCCAGCTCCGGGCCTCACAAAAAACACATGCATGTTTACAGGCAAACGAGACAGAAAACAGACTCTCTCAAAAATACCTTCTTCCACTCAGTTTAAATCCAGTTTATTGGGCTTTGAGTGGTGTGACATTTGATATATTAGCCATGTAGCTTTTTAAATTCAGAAAATGCAAAAACAGACGAGTGCCTTATTGGCGTTACTTTACTGTATGATTAACCCCCACAGAAGAAGGAAAGTAACCACCACCCTCTCTCATTCAACTTGAACAACAGCACCCTCCCACAAATGTCTTTTATCTACCCGCATCCTGATCTCACACACAAGTTCAGGATGCAGTGTGACAGCATTCCAAGGAGATCTGAAGTTGTTCACAAAACAAAGCGTCCTCGCTCATGATTAGCTCTGTGATGCACGCATGCTGATCAGCGCTCATGACGTAGTATCCGCCCTGCAAGCTGCTGACTTTAGTTTCATTCAAGGATTTAACGCATTCTGAGTGACCGCCTTGAAACACACAACGGCCATGTCACCGAGAGACACACAGGCAGACAGTGAATGTACACTTAAAGACAGTGAAGAAGAAAACCCTGTTATTTACCAGCACTCCTGCAGCAGCCTGCTATTTCATGTGTATGTGTGTGTGTGTGTGTGTGTGTGTGTGTGTGTGTGTGTGTGCGCGCGCGCACTGTGCAGGTATGAAGCTTGCTGCCCTAACTTGAAGAGATCAACTGAATCACTAGTGACTAAGGGCTGGAGCAGCCCAAGCACGGCTACTCTACTCACGCCATGCAGGCTCACACACGCTAAGGTGTGTGTGAGCCATTAGGTGAATGCTTTAAGCTGATTTTACTGTACATTAGGTCAGTATGTACAACACGCAGTAAAGCAGTAAGACGGGACTCTTGCTGCTGTGTGTGCTTAATTGGTTTAGCATATGTTTGTGTGTGTTTGTCCAGGATATATATGTGTGTGTTTTGGGGGTGGACTACCTGGGTGTGTAGCCTTGAGGTTGGTTGTTTCTTAGACAATAACACGTTTGACAGTTTAATGTTTGGTAGATTTCCTAAGAAGAGAGGGCGTGTTTGCCTAACGACCTGGGGGACTGTGTATGTTTATCTCAAGGTGTTTTTTTCACGCCAGTTAACCTTATTTTTGCCGTCCTCGGATTGGATAATGCATCTAGCATTTGTGAATATATCATCATGGTAGCCAATGGTCACAGTGCATACTTACCACGTAATCTCCATGTCCTGCCAGAGACCTTAGATGCATGCCATACTTCTCTTCCCCCCCTTGTTTCCTGTCTGCCGTTTGTTTGTTTTTGTTTGCCACTGTTGACTGTCATAAATGATCAAGGCGATTAACGGCAAAAATGCCAAAAAAGATCATCTTCGAAAGAATAGATTTGAAAAAGAAAAGCTGTTTAGACTGAAATTTTGTGTTAGTAAATCATCCTGCAATAAATCTGCAGGAGTTTTTCACTTTAATTCAAGTTGTACTGCTTTCTGACACACCTGTAACACTTCAGGTGTGCAGATATCATCATCATTAATCATTAGACACTAACACAGAAACAAAAACGCAAGCACGGCATGAAAAAAGTTGAACCTAACTCAACGTTTGTCGTAACACAATGCGCAGTCATCCAGCAACTCACTGCGTTGGCGGATCAAAGTGCCAGTCTGATAACACAAACTGCATATTTCTACTGTTAACCTTGTGATTGTTGTCGCGGTGTATCGACTGATTGTCGCCATGATGACCTTCCAGAGGCCGTAACGATCCTTCTGCACTGTATTTTAAACCACTGTGTGTGTAGTGTGTTGGCGTCTGACAAGCCTTCAAACTCTTTATCTTCATCTACTACTCAAACTGGACATCCTGCATCATAATTCATCTTCTCAATTTGCCTTTAGCACTTCCAACAGATCCCCTTGCTTTTAGACACAGTGCTGTTTGGTCTGAATGCCAGGTCAGACGACTCTGCACAACAATAACAATAAATTCTCTCTTTCCCCCATCCATCTCTGTCAAAACCAGCCCTGCTCTGTTTTCACTCTCTCCTTATCTCTCTCAACCTATCTTGGTTTTTCCTCCTTTTTCATCTTTTGTCTGGCTCAAGGCCTTAACTCCATCCTCCTCCTCCTCCTCCTCCTCCTCCTAGCCTCTTCATCTCTGCTGCTCTCCACCTCTGAGCAGAGCCTGTGTTGCTCCACCCCTCTGCTGTTTTAATGTCAAAGGGAGATGCTCCCACTGGTTAACCTTTACAGACAAAAGATAAACACCACTTTCTATATCTTCATCTGTCGATCGATCGGCCTTTCATTATCTCTTTCATGTTTCGCCCCCACACATGCTCTCTGTCTTTATCTGTCTGTTTCAATACAATTATGACTCAAAACTGTATTTCATCACCTTGTTTTTACTCTAAATCTCTATTTGCCTTGCCACACCTCCCTCTCAATCTCTCTCTCTCTCTCTCTCTCTCTCTCTCTCTTTAACTGTCTCTTTATCTTTCTCAAAACCCTGCCCCCTCCTTCTCTCTCACCACAGTCCTGATATCGATCAAGGTCAAATGATTATGTCAAAGCTTGTGACGTTTATTCGATGCGTCACGTAAGAATATAGTCTACCCATGCAACAATTCAGCCTCCAACACTTGCTCACTCTGGCATGCCTTCTTTTAAGGTGGCCCTGCTCACCCACATTCCCCCTCACCCACCTACATACACACACATACAGCCAGTCCACCTTTACCAATATGGCCCCCTTTAGGGGGTGTGACCTTTGACCTTGAGTTCAAAGGTTTGGGGTCTTAACCGCCAGGCGGCAAGATCAGAGAAGGCTGAGGCAGCGATATCTGCTTCATATTGACACAACTGTCTCACACACACACACACACACACACATGCACACAAGCTGCCTTAGGCTATGTATAAGGCGTCGGGATGTGTGTGTACAAGCTCAATAGAGAAACATATGGGAGCCGACATGTGTGGGTGTGTTTTATGTTGCAGCCCTGTAGGTAGAGTATCAGAGCGAGAGGGAGAAAATAGAAGAATGAGAAGGGAAAGACGAGAGGAATGAAAGACAGATGCTTTCGGCTCGGTTCGTGGAAACAGACACCGAATTCATCCGTGTTTCTCTTACGTAGATCATTCACTTTGCTAACACTTTAGCGCGGACTTTGACCAATCAAAAAAGTTTGCATAAACAAAAAGCTAAATGGACACAGTGTGTTTGTGTCTAAGGTCGCATGGGTGTGACAGGCTGATGGGTTACATGTGAAGTGTGAGGAGGAGGATGAGAGAGGTGATGACATTTAGATTGTGACAAGTGTCAACACCGACCATTTGTTAAAAGGGCACATTCTTAGAATATAAGAATCATAGAAAGTGCGTGTGTCAATTTGTTCGTCTCTTTCTCTGTTTCTGCGGTGTGTGTGTGTCTGTGTGTGTTGCATTTGTGTGTAATCATGTCTTTAGTGTTTGAACACCAATCGCAGGTGCTGTGTGTTCTCAGGGTGCAAGCGGAGGTGTGTGTTTTTATGTGTGTGTGTTTTGGGGGTGGGGAAGGTACACCAGAGTGCCACCTGTTCTCAGTCATGTGGCCCAGCACTGACACTGTGAATCACTGAACAGGCGGCACATGAGAAACACACACACACACACACACACACAGATGGCCACAGCGCTGGTCCAGGCCCTGCTGTGCATTTTGGCTGACACACACACACACACACGCAGACACATTGTGGTTTCATAAACCACACCGAATTACATATATCGACAACTGACCACAGAACAGTCACACATGCATGATGAAACAAGCGAATGGAATAAAAAAAAAACTAGCTCTGGTTTTCTTGTGCAAACAGGTGTTGATCTTTTAACCCTTTACTATGAAGTTCTGATGAATTGCTGACCATTGCTTCACACTGGAATGCCACAGACATGTTTGACCTAGTTTTGACAAAAGGTGAAAATAGAAACGCTCCATCATCCCTGACACACATCACTGCAGACCAATTTTGAAACCATAAATTTAGACACAAAAAAGTCGCTAAAAAGGCTGAATATGGTTACCAAAGTGAATTTGGATGGTTATAAAAGGGTACACTTTTTGTTGACTTTGGTCCACAATGTTTTGTGTGTGTGTGTATAAACGTTGATGATGTAACAAACAAACTGCTGCTGACATTGTACGACCTCTAGACTGACCTTTGTTCCTCCATGTTGTGGTTTCAGGAGGTGGGAGGTGTCATGGTGGCCTGCTGAAAGAGACAGACTGCATTACCCATGATCACCAGGTAAGGCTCTATTTTTGCTTTCAGTTTCCTCTCCCCCTGGTTTCACCTCGCTTTACTCTGTTTCTATCACGCTGTCATTTCTTTCATCCAGAAACACACAACACTGCCTACACATATACATGCTGCAGTATTATTCAACTGCATGCCTTTATAGTAATGATTTAGTTACTTCAACGTACTTTTTCATGTGGTTTTATGATTGTTTTGTCCACCTTCTGCAATTAGATATCAATATTTAATAACCGGTAATACCTAAGTACATTAAGCATATACATGTATCTACACTAGGGCTACTACGATGTCAGTACCAGTACCATTAAAGGAACAGTGTGTAACTTTTCGGGGGATCTAGTAGTGGGACAATCACACGTCGCCTTAAATTGAAGAACGCTTGCGGAGCTTGGCTGAGAGCAAAACCATACAAATATCCATTTTTTTCTAGACCTGGGCACAAAAATGATCACTTGCAGGTATCGTTTGATTGGAGAAGTTGCACTACTACTTAGTACTGCGTTATTTGGGTCAATACCTTAAAGGTATCAAGTACCGATACCCAGTACCCAGCCCTTTGTTCACACGCTCACACTGTGTAGTATTGAAGGTTACAGGTAGGGCAACAGGACGAGATGTGTCAAAAGAGGATGAGTAAGACGGGAGTAGGAGTAAAACACAAAGAGAGTGCATCACACACACACACATTCATTCATTCAAGAAGGTAGTGGGTTGTGAAATCATGGGCGTGAGTGGACCGCTGTTCCTTTTTATGATCACACACACACACAAACTCAACTATTCCTTTGAACAATGTGTGTGTGTGTGTTGTTTTGTAAGTCCTCAGAGAGTTGTGTACTCTGAGTCAGATATCAGACGTTTAACTCTTTGCTCTTCAAAGCCACATCAGAGGGAAAAAGGTCAATGGTTTGCCAGTGTTGAAGCAAAACACCAAGTGTGTGGTAGATTCTGGATGCCCGAATGATCCACATTAGCATGTTAGGAATACATAGCTCTTACTGTTTTAGTATGATTAGAGCTGAAACAATTAGACAATTTTGGTTATCAGTTAGTCGTTAAAGATAATTTTAAGCGAAAAGACCAGAAATTCCCTGGTTCAAGCCACGATATGTCATGTAAATGGTACCAATCTTCCACATAAAACGTCCAGCGGTAGTCCATATCACGGTCACCATTTAGCTTCAGAGCTGCTACAAGCTCATTTTCACGCTACTGAATGTTTTCTGCTTGTTTGAACTCAACATAGTGTATGTTAAAGTATTAGCAGCATGTAGCACCAACACCATTTATCTACTAGGGGTGTTAACGATATCTTGATCTGGATTGATATATCGATTCAATGATCCAATATCATTGATGTAAAGTGAAAACATCGATACATATTGTCATCTTTGTGATATGCCTTTATTTTGAAATTCCCGTTGCACATCTGTGTCACCATTTCCATCTAAGCGCACTTCCTTCCTACAGAGCTCAGGAATCAAATTATCATATTTTCATGCTTTTTGTAACTTAATATAAATGTTACTGATTGTGTCAAATAGGCATGAGATATCGTCTCCTATCGATCGCAGGCCCCTGATTTGAATCAAATCGTATCGTGGCGGTCTTTGTGATATCAGCAAATATTGTATCGTTGTCCAAAGAATTGATATAATATCATAACTTCTAATTTACACCTCTATTATCTACCAACGAGGGACATGTGGAGGATTTTGGTGTCCATGCTTTCATCCTTTTAAGAGGAAAATTGACCAATTAGACAAACTCCTGAAAATGTGATGTATTCCTTTAAGAGCCATCTGTGCTTTTTAAGCTCCTCTAAGTGGAGTTTACTTTTCACTATGTATAACTTTGGGATAGCGAGTACATTAAGCAGGACTGGAGTGCTTAGCTTATCATAGAGCTACAGTCGGGATTAGCTGGTTGTTTGAGAAAGCCGGTCTCCCCATCGGTCCCCTCTCTCCCCTTGAATAAGGGCCCTAATTATCAGGGCTGTATAGCGCTCTCCATTCAGCCGGCTACATCGCCGCTATATGTGGGTGTGCTAAGCCAGTCTGTCTGTCTGACTGCCTGTGTGGCTCTCTGTCTCCTCGTGGTGTGAGTATGTGCGTGGAGGTGACTATTATCGTGTCTGTCGGTCTCTCAGTGTACCCAAAAGGCTGACTCATGGTATGCCACATGTACACACACACACAATCCTACACATCGGAGGCTGAGAAGTACCATCTGTATCAGGGACACAGACTCCTACGACTGCAGCGCACACACACACATACTTTCTTTCTGTCTGGACCTCATCAGTATTAAACGCTGTTTATTTTTTTAAATGTGTGTGTGTGTGGCTGGTATGACAGGAATTTCGGGGCTCGTACCCATGGGAGAGAGCTGCTAAATATATATATATTTGGAGTGTGAGAACTGAGCCGTCCTTGTCCCCAATCTCTGTAATTACACACATAAAAAATCCCCACCACACACACACACACACACACACGTCTGCCTCCCTTCCACACTCATGAATACAGGATTGCTAGCCACGCATAAGAGCTGTAAGAACTTAAACACACAGTGCTTCACAAATCTTTTTTTTCTTTCCCCCTTTATTGTCCCTTCCTGCCGCTCACACACACACATTTGGGACCCCCGGGACAGACTGTAATGCCTTGGCGTCTCTTGTTGTGGGAGAGGAAGGATGGGAATTGAGCTCAGACATACATTTATTCTCAGACTCTTATTATATACAGTGTAGTACCTCTATGAGAGGAACAGCTGGAGGAAGCTGTGTGCCTGTGCAGTGTGTGTGGTACACCAGAGTCCCACCCATGCCCACATCAATCAGCAATCCTCTTCCTGTTCACTTTTGAGGGCTAATGGTCTCCCACCACACTCTTTACAATGCAATCACACACACACACACACACATTATTGGCACACATAAAGCAGAGCACACACTTAAGACACTCCACACACCTAATGGTGTAATAATCGTGTGCATAGGGAGCGATATGAGAATACAAAACAACTTCTGATGACAACAAAACTGAAATAGAAAACATATCTCCATACGCACAAACAAGCAGCATGAGCGGCGTAACGCATAAATAGTACCGTCGGTCTGTTTCTGTGCAGGAGAGACCGGTGCAGAAATAGAAGGGACGACATACACAACAGTGAGAAACAGATGATATACAGCCTACATACAGAATGGACTAGTTTACAACTCTATGATGGGTAATTAAGGACTGCAGCAATGCAGGGTGTAAGAGCTTCCAGATGATGTTATAAAAAAGTCTCTCCAGCTGACATGATGTATTATAATATACATACTGATTATAACATGCAGGTTTTCTGAGTATGTAATTACATCATCTGGAATTTAATTACCTTTTTTTTGCACAACTTCCATCCATTTATAGACATAGGCGCAGTTTGCGTTGGTTCAGGGGGCTCACTGAACCCCCTGGAAATGCATCTTTTGTTATAATAACGCAGAACTATTAATTTATTATAATGAATAGTATCGACCTTGATGTGTCTTATTGACAGAATAAGAAACCAACAAGAAGAGAAGATAGATTTTTGGTGTTTTTATTTACTTATAGCCTAATAACATCTTAAATATGCACCTCTGTTACGCCATGTAAACAAACTATCAGCTGTGCGGTCGAGATCTGACTGGATACGTAACCACTTAAAAGATGGGTGAGTAGTACTTGCTCTCTTTTGACGTTTGTGTGTTTTTTAAACAGAAAACACAGGTTTTATATTGTGATATTTACTGAAAATGATATACAACACAGCCAACAGTAGCCTATGTAAACGTTCAGGCGATCTCCCTTCAGCCAGCTGTCACCTTGTTTAGATGTTTGTAGTGAAATGACAATGAATCGTGCAGATAACTCCTCATTTCAACTTCACCAATCAGCCGTTCCTCGTCCGTTGCGGCACTTTCAAAGCGAGCGACATGAATAAACAGAAACAAGGCGTCCAACAAAAGTTCAGCTCAAAACGGATTCGGCTTCGTCGCTCGCCGCCAGTTAGGAGTCGGACATTCCAATAGAAAACAATGCAATCAAACTGATTTTGGCATCTACGCTCGTAATATGTAGGCTACATGCATCCCAATACATTAGACCTCTCTGCGTTGTATCAACATGATAGGACTTTTCCATCTGCTACAAGCTTTTGCTCCGCAGTTTCTTAGAAATGAAAGTAGCTTCATGACTTTTGCACTAGACCCTTACTTTACTCACACACAAGCTTATACTTCCATTTAGGCCAACACACTTAAAAAATAAGCTACAGTTAAGCTCACAGTACTTCGTCTGTCCCAAGAGCTCTTTAACAAACAAAAACAAAACATCCATATACACAAGCACACTGCCTCCCAGTGTCATAAAGACCCCCACTGTGCTGCATCCCTCCTCTTTCTCAACACAAAACACATTATTGAACATTCATTGTCACTTGACAATAGACTCCAGATCCACCCTGGTGGTACAAACCGCACATGCCTTGCACTTACTTCATCAGGGGTTTGAATCTAGCACACACACACATCTCTTGTCACTCTTCACAGAAGTAGAAATGCCTTCAGTTAACTGAAAATAGATTGTGAGTAACCTGCTGTGATATAAGAGAGAAGAACA
This sequence comes from Sebastes umbrosus, assembly GCF_015220745.1. NCBI lineage: Eukaryota > Metazoa > Chordata > Actinopteri > Perciformes > Sebastidae > Sebastes > Sebastes umbrosus. The sequence goes on from NC_051290.1 coordinate 7,914,672, forward strand.
GACGGTGAGAGACTGATATGATCTCTGATTTTTACCGAGACCGAGAGGTTTCATTAGGTTCTGGTTGTATTGTTTATGTTGTTTTTATTAGATTTGTTATGACCATAAATAAACTGCAATGTGTCCTCATGTCATCGTCTCTCAGCATCATCCGTGACACATTCCCATCCTCCCTGCGGCGGCTAATTTTGCCTCCTGTTGCCCTGCTGAGGTAGTGCTTTCTAAATATAACCTCTACACGTGTGCGTCTGTGTTTGTGTGTTAGTGTGTGACACATATTGTTGGTTGTACCAGTGTGGCTCTTTGGCGTTATTACAGAGTACAGGATGATTTCTTTGGCGAGGAAAAAAGCTGGAACAAATGTTTCCGGCCTTAGAGAGACCCATTTGTGTTTTTTCAAAGCCTTGTTTACCCTCACACAGGATCCGAGCTGGCTGCCTGGGAGCATATATAACTCTTGTACTTCTGTGTGCACAGTCATGAGATGGAAGATGTTAATGTCACCCACTGGACAGGAAGGGAAAATATATTAGCCTCATAACTCTGGAGTTATTTATAGTCCTCGCCATGTGTACTTTATTGCGATAATTTATAATACATTACTTTTATTAACAAATAGCAAACTATAAACACCAGCTAAAGGGAGTTTTTTACAACCTGGCAACCCAAATAATGTTTTTAAAATGGCTTAGTGGGTAGAAATGGAGCAAATATATGATTTAAAAAAAAAGTTATTTTTATAAAACGGTCACTATATCCTGACAGTAGTGCATGAGACAGGTGCTCCTAATGGGATCTGCAAGATTTCACAGCTTATTAATTAAAAACCGGTATCGGATCGGTATCGGCCATATCCAAAGCCCAGGTATCGCTAAGCCCATGTTTATAAAGTTATACCTAAATAAACTAAGGAAAACAAGTTCGGAAACTTGTGTTTGGTGGATTATTTCTCTGTTGTTACAATGCTAATGGTCATTGTATTTTACATGGTTGGAAAGCCTGTTTATTTACCTTCACAATGATGTCCAACTTGTAAGGATCATGCATTTGTGGGATGAGCAGCACAGCTGGTTATGTGGGTAGCGCCCAAGAAAAATTTGCCAAAATGCTCCGTCAATGGTAAACAGTGTATTCTCCTGTTGGTGTTGACTCTTGTTGTGAGTTGTTTGGTGGATTGTATGATTGAACTCTCTATCAGTAACAAGGAACAAACAAGACATATTGGCTATTTCACACTTTATTCATTTAATACACCGTCAGGAGCCTCAGTAGCGGTGGAAGATCCATATGCAGCCACAACAGCCTGGCACCTCCTCCTCATGCTGGTCACCAACCTGGTCACCAACCTGGTCACATGTTGCTGTTTTTACAATGTAAAGATAATGTTCTAATGTTTCCAAATGTTTCCTAATGTTTCTAAATTTATAATCCGTATATGATACAATCTACAGTGAAGGTTATAACCCTACATAACTTTATTTTAGAGCCCTTGTAGAGGATATCTGGTCTATTTATAGTCCACTAAATCTGATCATAACACTGTGATAGTGTATCTGTCTTCCTGTGGTAACTTGGCCGTCAGGGGGTAATACTCTTCCTCATCCTAAAATAGACGCTCACACACGGAAATATGCCGTGGCACTGTTCACCGAGTCGGTCACGAGTCAGCCCGAAATAAAACTGAAAAAAGGAGCAGGTACGGAGGAGGAGGGAGGGAGAGGAGGAGAGGGATGAGGAGAGGGAGGAAGAGAGGGAGGAGGAGAGGGAGGAAGAGGAGGAAGAGAGGGAGGAGGAGGAGGAGGAGGAGGAGAGGTAGGAGGAGAGGGAGGAGGAGGAGGAGGAGGAGAGGTAGGAGGAGAGGGAGGAGGAGGAGGAGGAGAGGGAGGAGGAGAGGGAGGAAGAGGAGGAAGAGGAAAGGGAGGAGGAGGAAGAGAGGGAGGAGGAGGAGGAGGAGAGGTAGGAGGAGAGGGAGGAGGAGGAGAGGGAGGAAGAGAGGGAGGAGGGAAAGGAGGAGAGGGAAGAGGAGGAAGAGGAGGAGGAGAGGAGGACGAAGAGGTAGAGGAGGAGGATGAGAGGGAGGAAGAGAGGGAGGAGAGGGAGGAGGAAGAGGAGGAGGAGGAACAGAGGGAGGAGGAAGAGGAGGAAAAGAGGGAGGAGGAGGAGAGGGAGAAGGAGAAGGAGGAAGAAGAGAGGGAGGAGGAGGAGGAGGAAGGATGAGTAAGAGGATTAGGAGGAAGAAGAGAGGGAGGAGGAGGAGAGGGAGGAGGAGAGGGAGGAAGAGGAGAAAAGGAGGAGGAGGAGGAGGAGGAAGAGGAGGAAGAGGAAGAGAGGGAGGAGGATAGGAGGAGAGGGAGGAGGAGGAGAGGGAGGAGGAGGAGGACCAGGAAGAGAGAGAGGAGGAGGAGGAAGAGAGGGAGAGGGAGGAGAAGGAAGAAAGGGAGGAGGAGGAGCAGCTCCGGTAGGAGGAAGAGGAGGAGAGGGAGGAGGAGGAGAGGGAGGAGGAGGAGCAGCTCCGGTAGGAGGAAGAGGAGGAGAGGGAGGAGGAGGAGGAGGAGCAGGAGCAGCAGCTCTGGTACCGGGAGGAAGAGAGGGAGGAGGAGAAAGAGAGGGAGGAGGAGGAAGAGGTACAGAGGAGGAAGAGGAGGAGCAGCAGCTCTGGTAGGAGGAGGAGGAAGAGGAAGAGGAGGAGCAGCTCCGGTACCGGGAGTCGGTACTCGGTGCCAGTTTGCGCTGTCAGGGAATTCCGTAGGCCGTGCGGTGACGTCACGCGAGTGCACGCCTCTCTGTTTTCAGAGTGCGTGTGTGTCTGTGAGAGTGCGTGGAGCTCTGTCCCTTTAAAACAAGAGCTCAGCTCAGAGCAACACGATCCTGCCTGACTGCCTGCTGTACTGCCGCTGAGCTGTGTGAGGAGAGAGGAGGACAGAAACGGAGCTCGACGCGTAAAGACAAACGGAATAAAAGCAGAATACAGAGAAAGAAGAAGAAGAAGAAGAAGCTCATCAGAGAGGAGGTTCACATTGCATGGGTGTTTGGAGAGGAAGCGACAGAGACTAACAGGGATTACTCGTCTTGTAGCTGAACCGTCGCTCAGCCGGCTCGTCGGGAATTTCTCTGCAGACTCGGAGCTCCAAACTTGCGGATACAAAGACGCACAAAGGATACTCCAGGAATTTCTATTTGGGAAATTATTTTTTATTTCTGGAACCATTTGAAAAAACACTTCAATGAACGGTGAGTGAGACGATACAGTAATTTATGGCTAATTTCATAAGACACAAAAAGTACTTCATATCTTTATATAGTCTTTATTACCTGTAACATTACAGATTAGTTTATCCAGAATCACATATAAGCAGCTTTCAGAGTTTGACATTGTTTAAAGATACAGTAGATCATAGCTACTATGTTATTTTGTTAGTTAGACCAGTATAGTAAAAGTTTGTTTTGGTTGTAAAGCAGCAGGCATGTTATAGTGGTAGGTTTTAAACATTAGATATTCTTTATTATAGGGGATTAAAAGACGCTCTGTTGTGATTCAGTACAGCAATGAGTGGATTGTTGTAATTGATCAAAGAGGAACCCCTTTGATCGTCTATAATCGATGAGGTGGGGGAATTTCTGTGTTTTTCTCATCAAGCCACAGGTGACTCTTAAATCCCACGTGTGTGTGTCTCAATTCGGAGAATTGTTTTCCTCATATTCACGATTGATCATGTTTACTGGACATGTTTAATCATCCAGTGCACGTGGAATCGGAGGAATTTCTGTAATTTTTTTTTTTTTTTATGTGAATTGGGGGGTTTCTTTTGTAGATAATCCTCCATTTAAAAGTTTTTATTCTAGGGGAATCTGAGAGTAGTTCTGTTGATGTTTCAGTGCAGCCTATATAGCCTATATATTACTGATAATGACACTATGAGTACAAATCAGTCGTACTAAAGGCTACATCCATTCATGAAATGGTGAGAATAACCTAATCCTGATGTTGCTGTGGGACACCCTGGGTCCTAGTTTGGTCATTGTTTTTTCTTCAATATTATAGTTATTGTTTTTTTTGTTCATTTTAAAACAACAGAACAAACGTCCCCAATAATAACATTCTTGGTACAAAATAACTTAATAAACTTAATATTAATATAAAATAAGCCAGTATAGATACAGGAAAAACATATTATATACAAAAAAAATCTATATATATGTATATATATGTATATATAAGTAAAAAGAAGTAAAAGACACAAGTAAAAGAAATTAAATTGAAAAAGAAATCTATTTATATATACATATATATACATACATACACGCACAAGCAGTATATACACATACAAAAACACATATACATATAATCAATTCAAAAAACAAAAAAAACAGTGTACAATTCAGTCATCATCCTATTCTATCACCTTATTCACAATCATCCTGCTCCAGCAGTGAAGTTTGGTCATTGTTACCCTAAAAACTCCTGATCGTCCCATGGCTAGAAAAAGGGAAGGAGAGCTAGAGGACAGGGAGTGAAAATTGCCTGTGTAAGGAGATCTCACGCCATTGTGTGTGTGTGTGTGTGTGTGTGTGTGTGTGTGTGTGTGTAGGAGTTGGAGTGGGGGGTGGGCAGGATCACTGAGGTCTGCAGCCGTATAAAGTGAATGGATAGCTGCCACCCCCCATCACCCCCCAGTCAATCCTTACGCACACAAAGAGCCGGATTGAAAGGAAGTGATTTGCATCACCTCTCGTTTTGGTGGGGGAGGTGGTGGTGTTTTGGGCTTCTCCTTTAGGTCTGGGTTTCAGGGTGCGCCAAAGTCTGACCACATAACGTGATCTGTTATCCAATTATCACTTTGGGAACTGACTTTTTTGACTTTCAAACACCTTTTCTGTCGCTCTTATCTTGATCCGTGCTATGACTCTATGATAATAAAGCACAGCAGGAGTCAGCTGGGCAGTGGCGGCTGGTTGGAAATGTTTCTAGGTAGGGCTAGTGTGCCACATCCAATCAATTTCACCAAACATCCCAGTATGATTTAATGCAAAAAAAAGTGAAGGTATCAAAAACACATTACTACTTTGCAGTTAAATAATCAACAACTATTTTATTCCAACACTTGTAGTAAAGAATGCTTATAAAAACACAACAGTATAACATGTACTCAGTGGTGGAAAGTAACTAAGTACATTTACTCAAATACAATTTTGAGGTACTTGTACTTTACTTGAGTATTTCCATGTTCTTACAGAACATGTAAGAACATGTCTTCTTTGTTTTTAAGAGTTTGCACTGAAATTACCCACCGAAATAATGCATGGTGATGAGTTCAAAATATCAAAACAAAAGAAGTCAAACGAGGATAGAGTGGAGTAGTTTTGGGGGCGTGGCAAAGCCTTGTTGGAATAGACTCTAGTTGTTGATATTGGTGTTTGATATGACCTCAACGCCCACAGACCTTAAACCTTATCCACCTTTTTTCTTTCCACCCCTCTTTGTGCGAGCAGTTGATGAGAATTTGTGGCAGGCTTTGGGGGGCTTATTTGTCACTTTATTGCCCCACAATAAAGGAGATCAGGAAGAGCGGAGTGTGCTGGCATGTGGTCGAGAAGAAAACAAAAAAATAAAGAAAGAAAAGCCTTTGAAGGTTCACTTCCTATCAATCAGATCGATCGGCATGGAAACCAGAGGCGTGTTTTGTCTCTTTGCGTTTGATGTCTGAGGCTGTAAAAAGTTAAACTCTCTCCACACACACACCCTCTCTCTCTCTTTGGCCGGCTGTGTGCTGCCTCAGCTCTCTCCCCGCCCCCATTTGTCCCGTGATCTCAATAGGAGTGTGTGTGTGTGTGTGTGAATGAACAATCGCCGCCCATTTTACTATGAGTGATGACTAACATGGAGGGATATTAAAGTGATACACACACACACGCGCCAAGAGGAGGAGAGAGAGAGATGACGGTGGGAATAAGGCTGCTAACTCAACAATAGTGAGTGACTCACATGACTTGAGTAAGCAGAAGAGGAGTGTGTGTCAGGACACTTCCCACCCACACTCATCCTTTCCCCATGCGTAGCTTAGATGGGGGTGTTACCGGTTGTCTTAAGCAAATTAAGGATTACTTTGATAGAATTAAGGTTTTCCGTCTATGTGTGTGGCTGACATGGGAAATGGGTCAGTAGGCTGGCTTAAAGTGCATACTCATCTATTTCGACACTGTGATGAAACAAGAGCCGTGTGTGTGTGTGTGTGTGTGTGTGTGTGTGTTGGCTGTGTGACAGTACGTCAGATTTCGGGGGGGTTTCTTTGTTGCCTGTTACAGAAAAACAAATATGCGTGTTTCAGAGGGAAGCGGGCGGGGGAAGTGATTGGATGTCACGATGAGACGTCTGTGACACCATGCTGTCGCAGCCTTTCCAGTAAAAGGGTGTCGTTTCTCCTCCAGAGAGCAAAGTCAAAACGAGAGAGATGGAAATTAAGGGAGGTGCGGGAGAACATCTGCCCCGCTGACGACTTCTCAAACACTCCCCACATTCACCCCCCCAACAGGTCAGGCGTCAAAACACGAGTTCTTCTACGTGCTTGCTGGCACAATGGTTGGAAACCAGCTGAGGAATTTCCCGTTTCTTTGTGTCAGCAGAAACAGTGAACATTTAAAGGGGCACTATCCGAAATTCCCCCGTACATTTACACGATAGACATGAAGTACAGTTGTACCGAGTTTGTCCAGACGGCAGGGCGAAGATTTGAGAGTTCGGTCGGGGGCCAAAAACTCAGTCAACCAAGTGTGGAATACCACCATGCAGTGTTAAGACTGCCTGCTGTGGATCCTGGTCTCTCAAAGTGTGGGCCAGACCCCAAAAAACAGGAAGCTGTCAACTTCAATATGGTTCGCCAGGGTTATTTTTAGGCATTTTTTCTATTAGACGAGAAAATGGTGAAAAGCGCAATAGAGATGAAATACATCATGCTGGCGAATATAATGTGAGCAACCTTTAATTATCATTGAGGGAAAGGAATTGGATTCCATTAATCACTAACATGTATGGATGAAGTCATGATCCTTATTACTTATTTCTCATTAGTTTCTATGGAGCAGCAGGACTCTGCTATACTGCCAGCCAACCACGAGGCTTAGACATCCATAACTATAAATATTGGTCATAAGTGCAGCTGTAGTCTTGCTGTGTTTTGGACCTGGGAACAGTAAGGAATAACAGAGCAGTATAATTCAATCCAGAAGTGAACTTACTGAGAGCGGGCAGCGATTCAAATGCAGCCACAGGCCCAAACAAACAGGCTAATGTATAACACGGCAGCATTTTTGAACGGAGTATCAACAAACGAATATTGTCTGGAGATTGAATTGAGTGAGTAGAGCTGCGTTGGAGAGTAACAGGGTGTTTACGTCCTGTTCGCCTGTTCAGCCCAGTGAGAGTAAAAGGGAAAGTTTTTCCCTGTGAGTTCAGTTCCTCTCTGTTATCTCTGGCTCTTTGCCACTGATGATGATGCCACGATGGAAGGAGGGTGTGCAAACCTACACACATTGTGTGTGTGTGTGTGTGTGTGTGTGAGTCATACACAAAGTTTCACACACCTTGGAAAGAATGTTCTTCCTTCCTTTTATTTGTACTTTTACCCACCTTGACCACGTCGGCAGAATAAATGATAACTCAGCCAGCGAGTGTGCATCATGGGAGATTTATAAAAGATTGGTATTTGAGGAATCTCTAAACAGGCCTTGGACTCTTCGCACTAAATGAACAAACAACGGCGTCATAGCAAAAGCGGTCATCCTGCGTCACAGTCCTGATAAGGTCAAAATGACGGGTAATGCGTAATAACACCCACTGTAAGAACAGCGCCATCTGTACGCATTCGGTCATTAACTCTGATGCATATAGGACTCGCACACATGTCCGTGTTGTTTTTGTTATTCATACACAGAATGCTGATGAGACATAATGTTTTGGAACGATGGAGGAAGAGGATGGTACGTGAGGTCAGCTTGCCCCGTGTCACCGTAAACATGTTGATCGGTAAAGACCTCTTATAAACCCTGTTATGAATTCTTCTCTGTGGCCATCTCTGCCTCTCTAGCTTAGTTTAATAACTGTTAGTGAAGACGCGACCGGTTCCCTTGGCAACTGTTACCAAGGGAGCAGAGTCTCTCGTCTTGTTTAGTGCATTTCAGAGCTAGTCGGAGAGTGTGTGTGAGTCCTGGATGTGGAAGAGAAGCACCTGAAGAGACAGAGGGAGGGGGATTTTGCCGTTCTGATGTTGAGGCTGTTTTTCTTGTGAAAAAGAGGCAGCGTGATGTTCTGATTTGTCCTGAGCTTTTCTTAGATATGTTATTGAGAATAATCACCCAGATAAGCAGAAAGAAAAGTTCGGGGGCTTTTGAGGGTTGCTCAAGCGTGGAAATCGAGAGTGACGATGATCAAGTCATTGTCAGTTTGTTGGTCGCCGCCCACGTCCTCTTAGGTTTCCGGTTTGTTGGGATTTACACAGTGTTTTCCTTTCTTTAGAGCCACAAGCCAGGTGTTGACTCATTCTTCTTTTTTCTGTCTTACACACACACCTCAATTCAGACACCAAAAGTGTGAAGTCTGTCGAGAAATCCAGGCTGACGTTTCCTCTGTAACAGAGTTTCTGTTGAAAATGAAACGGGGAGTCACTGGAAGGAGGAGTCATCCAGCACACACACTCATTCTGCCATCATATGCTTGTCATTCACTTTTACCAGAAGCTAAAAAAGAGGGCAGACGAGGCTTTTCACTTAACACCCAGGGTCAAATGGCTTTTCAAGTCAGCTCCTGTCTCGTTTTTGTCGCTTGTGTTAGTCATGAGTTGGACACATGTGCCGTTCACATAGGACTGTGTGTCTGAGGTGTATTTTAGGAGTGAAACCGAGCAGGTTTTTGAATTAACTCTCCTTGTTTCACATCATCAGAGTCACACTTTCATCTATTTTATTACAGTCAAAAAGCTTTTGCAGACACACTAAACACACACAGGTCCTATCTTTACAACAGGAAGCCTTCAAACCCCTCCCCAAGGCCTCTCTTTCTGTCTCACACACACACACACACACACACACCCCTCAGGGAGGCCTGCTTCCTGTGGTTGTGACGACAGCTTCCTCTCCCCTCTGAGCTCTGTTCCCCTTCTCTTTAACGTCACACTCACACGTGCATCTGATCTCTGTGAGATAAAAAAAAAAGAGATGCACCACATTAACCCAGTTGTGTGCTGTCAGTCACAGGCCCCAGATGTCAGGGTGGTAAGAGCAGGAGACAAAAGGGGCCTCATGTTTTTCTACCAGCCCCCTTCATCCTCCTCCTCCTTGTTCTTTTTTTTTCCACAAACAGATACAAAAAATGTAGGGCAACTGTTTTCACGTCAGCGTGTTGTTTAGAATAAAAAATAGATGGAAAAAGAGGTGGTGACAAGGTGACCACCAACAGCCAAAATGAGGCAGGGTTTGGTTGGTGGTTGCTGCTAACCTGAAGCTTATCGCTGTTTCCAAATCAACTGAATGTTGAAATAAGAAGCATCGACCCAGCAGAGTTAAAATGTGAAGATTTTGGCTCTTTCGTCCCTTGTGTTTTGGCCTGAGTGTAGAACAGATGTGAGGGAGGCTGCACATAAGCCAGAGGAGACTAAATAAGACAAATAATATATCTGTCCTGTTATGGCGTGCTGCTGCTGCTGAGCGTGGAAGGCCTGGGTGTAACTGGGTGAAGGGTTCGGTAGGTCAGTGCTCTGTCCCCTGGAAGAAGGGTTGTGTTGTTGAGATGGATGCTAGCAGGAGATAATCGTCCATCACGGAGGTCAGATGCCTCTGTGTTTGTGCACAGGAACAATGTTTGTTTGCCGTGTCCTCGGATGACCCACACTGCCTGTGTGTGTGTGATGGCTTAAACAGTGTCCTCTGATTTTTTTGTGTAAGGATGTGGACGTGATGTAGTTAGACCGCATCACAGTATTGGAACGGCATGTGCTGACGTTTGCACACGCACAAACAAGTAAACGCGCACACACACACACACACACAGAGGGGGCCTGGCAAAGAGCCGGGGGAGGACGGATGCCGGAGAGAGAGAGAGAGAGAAATGCTTGGTGTTTCCTTCAGAACGCGATCTCTATCTGGGACTGATTATGTAATGGCCAAATGGACTAGAGAGGGCGAGGGAGGACACAACAAAGAGAGGGAGAGGGAGGGAGACAGGCCCATGCATGGCCTTTCCGTCATCCTCTACCACAAACTCATTGCTGCCAGAACTTTTCCCTTCGCTCTGTTTTTGCTTATCTGCCATTTCTCCCAGCCTTATCTGGCCATTTCTTATCACACAGTGACTTCACCAGGACAGTAACACTCTCCAGCTTCCTGCCATCGCCCCCTCGAGCTTTTAGTTGTCACTGGTCTCATCCTCTGCTTTTTTTTAATTATTTATATGCTCACTCACTCCAGCACTCTCAGTGTAAACTCTCTGTTTACCCGTCTTTCTCAGGCAATGGATATTTTTTGCAGTGTATGCCCTTACTTGCCCTGCCTCCCCTCGTCTCTCTCCAGTCTATTTTCCTCTCATGGCCTCAGTGTGGTTGTCTGGCTGGGGACCAGAGCAGCCCGGTGGTTGGCAGAGAAGGGTGTGGGCGAATACATTAAGGCTACTGCACAGAGACAGACGTCATTTGAACATCTTAATTTCAGCCATTTGTTTCCCCCCCCCCGCCCCAGCTCATGTTAGTAGTGACTGAGCAAGTTTCCCCTGTGCACGGCCACAAGCGTGTGAGTTTGGTTTGTTTGTCACATGGGATTACAGTGGATTTATTTATTTAGTTTCTTTGTTGGATTCAACAGAGCTCCTTTTATTTTCTCCCGAGCTTGCTCTTCGGTGTGGTTCGACGTCGGTTGGCAAAGCCTCCTGCTTGGCCCCGCCTCCCAGCTGATAGCTGGCGTTGCCGGGACAACAACCAACAACGAGGGTGTTGACAGGAACGGCTCTTTGATGTGTTGTGTCAAGGGGGGGATTTCACTTGAAGATGTACCGTGGGGAAATTTTCTGATGTAACAGTGAATTGCGTAATTGATGAATATAATAGCTGTGTATACTTTAACTGAAGAGACTAGCAGAGCAGCAAAGATCCTTAAATGACTTCACTCACTGTACTCAGCTGTACGGAGGAACACTACAGCTTGTTGTGGTTGAATTGGCCTGAAAGTGAAAGCAATCACACTCAAGCATGTGCAGCATTCAGAGTGCCACTGAAGTCGAATAATAACTGTTTTTGTTTACACATTAAGGTGATCAACAGATTGATCGACATAAACAGAATTTGCCTCATCATTTCTCTTGAACTTGCGGTTTGATTCTCGGCCGTGAAACCCCCCTGCAGCTAGTCATCGCATCCTGTTTGTCTATCTAAACATGCATCATACCATGCGGCGCGCAGCATAGGAAGCAGAAATGACATCACGAAGTCCGAGAAATTCCCACTGTTGTCACATCAGCGGCGGTGCAGGAACACGCCCCCGGTCACCTGACTGTAAGTGGTGTCCCAGAAGGGCGGAGTTTAGGCCCAGCGGTTTGGGGTAAGCCCTCATTCGGAACGCTGAGTCATCAGGGGGTTCCCCGAAAAGTGAAACGCTCACACACACTCTCACTGTTTCCTCCGTACAGTACTGAGCGCTAACTCATAGCTGGTATAACCACATTTCATCACTTCGGTATCATCTGATAGAACCCGAGCTGGTATGTAACACTGTCTGCCGTCTGTGTACACTATCTGCTTTCAGAGTACTGAGTTTCTCACACTGCGCCGGTAGAGTGGCTGTGAGCAATGTGATAGCCGGGGTAGAAACTAGAATAGGCGACCGTTTGGTCACAACAGACATAAACACACAGCCCGTATAAACGTGGTAATTACAAGCTCGCCACTGTGTCCCTGTTTGCACTCACCAGTCACAGCTGGGTCTCTTGCTTAGATTTCTCTCTTTCTTAATTTTTCAAATTTCAGAGTCACACTCTCCTTCCCTCTCTCCTTTCTCCATTAAGTGTTTTGTTATTTTCCTCATTGCCGCTCTTTCACATGCGATAGTTGACTTAGCCGGTCCGGCTCTTCCTGTTAGATCAGCCTTGTTTGTGTGTCTGGACGCCTGTTAAGCTGCACAGTCATTCTCACCATTGTGTCTGTGCGAGAATAGAAAGAGAGAGTGAGCGAACAAGAGCCCCCCCACGCCCCTCGCTCCCATTGTGACGGCCTCCCTGCTGATTTAGCCCTTCGCCTCTGAGCCACCCTCAAGTTTTCCACTCTGCTTTGACACCAGGTGTCATCTCAGAAGTCAGGAAGAATGTGACTAAGTCAGGAAACCAGGAGGGTTTGATGACGATTCTCCGTCTAGGACGTGAGAAAAGAGAAGGACAAAGAGGTTGTTGGTTCATATTGAAAGCAAACACCACCCTCAGCCATGACTTCTATCATATGAGGCTTCATATATTATCATACTCCTGAGTATTGTGTTTACCGTTGGCTTCACGTTGTTTTTTTATGACAGCTTGACATGAATGTTTTTGTCTTCTCTGTCTTTCAGGGTTGCGGAGACCCCAGGGAGATGATTGGCAGCCGAAGCTGAGACATAACACAACTGTGAATCAATAACTTGGTGCTACTCTAAAAGGTACGCTCAGCATGAGTGTGTGTTTGTATCAGTTTGTCTTGAAGCACGTCATGTGCAGCCTTGACAGTTAAACGCCAGCCTATCTTCACATAGCAGCACAGCCTGGTGGAGGATGATCCCCGTGAGTCTGAAGGGGAGGAGATAGATGTGTGTGTGTGTCACTGCATAGCACCACTTCTGACAAGCTAAAAGTGTACGGTGTTTGAAATATCCCCTACTGGGCTTTAAATAGAGAGAGAGAGATCCAGAGTTGGTGGGAGGAAGAAAGGCAGAGAAGAGGAACTGGTGGGAGGAAGGACTGCGTATGGCCAGAGCTAATTTAGGAAAACTGGTGGAAGAGTGCTGTGCTGAGCAAGAGAATGAATCATTCCTGTGTGTGTGTGTGTTTGTCTGTTACTGTCCAACTAATGCGTTATATTTCTAAGTGGACTGCCGTTTTGAAGCCTCGATTTAGCCAGTTTGTACAACCGAATGCTGAATAAAACGTTTTTAGGTGACCAAAAATATTACAATTAACTTTCATGAACTGAAAACACACTGTGAAAGGGTTAGAGTTGTAAAACGCAGATGAAAACACAGACAACTCCTTGGTAGCGACCTGTCAATCACAAGGTAGCCCCACCCTAAAGCATCCCCTGCTTTATGGTCTATTTGACTCTAAATGGGACCATAATTTACTAAATGAACATCATGCTGTATTGAAGAAGACTTGAAACTAACGATTGAGACTATAAACTCATGTTTACAATGTTTACTGAGGTAATAAATCAAGTGAGAAGTAGGCTCATTTTCTCATAGACTTCTATACAATCAAACTGCTTTTTGCAACCAGAGGAGTCGCCCCCTGCTGGCTGTTAGAAAGAATGCAGGTTTAAGGCACTTCCACATTGGCTTCACTTCTCAGACTCAGGAGTTGCCCACTGACATGCACACACAGGTTATGTTTCATTTCTCTTGCCGTTGAACAACTTTTTTACTTTTTCGTTACACTCCCACGATGATGGAAATCAAATATACCTGTCTAATAATCATCTTTAAACTGGTGTCATTCACCAAAAAGAGTCAGGAGATTGAGGTGGGATATTGCTGTTTTTGGTTAATTCAGCTTTATTCTAACAATCAATTTAACAAGATGACAAAACATTATGATTATAAGTGATTTTATCTGTTACATCTTCAGTGCAAGTATGTGTTTGTTAACACTAGTTATTAACAGCAGTGGTGAATGTGTAGGTGCGAATACATCCCTCTCAGGTTTTCTCTTTTGTTGTATTTTTTTTAATCGAGCTACTTTGAAACACGGACTTCTTTGTATCTTGACACCTTCTGTCTTTTGTACTGTGTGCGTGCGTGTGTGTGTGTGTGTGTTTCAGAAAGCAGGGAGGGGAGGGAGTTATCTCTCGGCTTCTTTTATGTGTTTTCCCCTCAACCGCTTTTCCTTTGTGTCGTCTCCGTGTATGCGTGTACATGTGTGCGTGTGGGAAGGTGTGTGTGGGCGTTTTTCATGGCACCGTTCCTACTCTCCACTCCACTCCGCCTCCCTCCATCCCTTCCCTCTTCTCCATCTCCATCTCTTCTCCTTAATCTATCCCTCCATCCTGCTCAGACCGTCTGTCGCTGCTGCCCCCCTCTCCCTCTCCATCACGCCTGCCGTAATGAGATTAAACCTTAGTGTATCCACCGGGCATGCACATGCACGCACACTTCATACACACACCCTTCAGAGCGCTGCAGCACACACACACACACACAATCATCCACTTAAGAGAGCACACTATTCTCCCTCACATGCACTAAATCAGCACAAGCCCGACACGACCGTGCAGCTTGCACACTTGGCATCGCTTCCAACACCACACACACTCACACAGACACACTTGGCGTGTGACCAAGGCCTCTCACTCTTTAGTCTTTCCCTCTGTCTCTTGTTATCAGGAGGCCCATGGTAAGGATTACAGTAACCCCAGGTCTGTCCTCATAGGTGAGCTCCCCACTGAGCCATCTGGGCCTCAGTAATAATCCTTGTTCTGTACCGACCGGCTCACTGGCGCCTCCTACAGGCCGACTGACTCATAGCAGACAGCTACAGACAAAGACATCCATCATGATTTAATACACATTTTAAGTTATTCCAATGCTGCTTTAGATTGTCCAAACTAGAACAGAATCAGAGGACATTTCAGTGGTGAGAATTACATGAAAATAAATGGTTTAACTGCCCTATATTCTACTTATACCCTCCCCTCTCTGCTGGCAAGCTCTCCAGCTCACACACATACACGCACCAACTAGCCTATACAGTAGAGAGCCCGCTGGCATTTATTGACTTTTCAGTGTGTCTCTGTCTCGCTCGTTCTCATAGTGGCTCTCCTGTTCTTCTCTCTCTCTTTCTCTCTCTGTAGCTAACAGGCTTTGGGGTTCTCGGTGCTAAAGACAGAGGAGTCTGACAGCCCAGATATTCTCAGTGTTGGAGTGAGGCCCTCTCTGTGCTGCAGTGGAGGGCTTCACAGACACAGCTAGTCTGGTGAGTAGGAGCTCTCTAATTCACTTTAATGACAGACATTGTGATTTATGTATATGATATACAGTACGTACTTGTAACAGGAGAGACTTCAGATAACAGGTCTAAAGCACACTGGAGCACACGGATTTAAGGCTTATTCAAAGACTAACATTTCGACGCCAACTGCGTCTTCATCAGAGTCAAACAGATCTGAGACTCATATCCTCTTAAATAACCTCCCCTCGTTGGGAATTGATTCAGCGTAGACTGGAAAAATGGGGAGGGAACAATAAGCTGCATGCAGGCAGGTTAAACAATCATACATCATGTCATGATAAAGTGAAAAAGTAATTACATTTCTGAGTCTCAGCTACAGCCTATCATTTTGAGGAACTAGTAGTTGTAGTGCAATAGATTCGTCGAATCATGGTGTTTGTTGCATAATGAGAAGTCTGTCATTTGACCACAAATCTACCATGGAAGCCATAATACTGACAACTTATTGGTACTTTATAACAGTAACGTGGAGTGATTATATATTCTATTCGTAAAGATATTTAATGATAAGCTTCAGGTCATTACACATTTAATTTTAGCATGTAACTTTTCCTTATACTGTTGGTCCACATTGGGTTTTCTGTATGAAAGCACGTGAGTAAACTAAATGACGGTATTGCTTTCATCTACAGGCTGGATGCATCACGCAGTAGAGCAGTTTGGCGGGCGTGGCACACGGGATTCCTTCCCTTTGGACGGACTCAACCGGGGACCATGGACTCCCGTGGGCGGCCGCGCCTGGCAGCCATCTGCCAGGTCTGTGTCCATGACAACGCATAACACACAAACCTTTACGCACCCCTTTTGTTTACTTTAATCCATCCAGCTTTAACCTGTAATTAAGTTTTTACGGCAGAACTGAAGTAAAAGCTCAAATGTACTTAACAGCCTGGGTGTAAAAGCTGCTAGGAAAGGTCATCTGACTCTACTGCGCCTCTGTTACTCAACAGGTGTTCGCCTGGAATGAACCAACACCAGCTCCTTTCCCATCTACCTCCTGGTCCTATGGGCGGACTGAACCATCCCAGTAAATTCTTTAATAATGGGTAAGTCATTCACAAAATCATCAGTGAAAGAACTACATTTAGAAAGCAGAAGGTAATTCATTTACAGAAAATGACATGATGAAGCAAGTGTGTGGTGTAATTTAGATCTGTTTGTTGTAATGTTGTGTAACCCTCTTGTTTTTTTTTTGGCTGACCAGGCCCATGCGAGGAGGCGAGAAGCTTGAGCTCTCACAGCCCATGTTACCAGGTCTGCAGAGGGAGCAGCAGAGACCTCCTCCTCATCATCTTCACCATCCACCTCCCCACAGAGCATGGGAGCAACTAGGTCAGCTGTATGAATCCCACCTCCCTCCTCAAGGAAACCATGTTGTCCCGCTGCCCAATGAGCACTCGCTTCGTCTCCATAATGGAGGCTACGCAGCTAGCGGCGGCCCTCCCCCAAACCCCCATCTTCCCCCCAGCAGGCCAAATCAACTGCTGAAGGTGAGTGACAATACCACAGCTGATATCATGTTGGATTTATGCACCGACTGCTTTTCAGAGATGAAAGAATGACACGGTTGCGTTGTCTTTACGGTCTGCTTTAGTTCGGGGGTCCTCAGGAGCAGCATGGTCCCCGGGGTCCACCACTGCTGGGAGAGGAGATGTGGGCTCAGGTGCATCAGGTAGGAGCTCTCTAATTGGCTATCATCATGTTTCATCATCCATATAGACGTACCACAATCTCTGTTCTGGCTGTCATTTCTGCTGCAACCAGACAGATGAAAGACGATTCAAAGCCATCGTCACTGAGCTTTGGTTTAATATTTTAGTTTCTGAACTGACACCGCAATAGTTGCACTAGTTGTCTTCATCTATAACGACACTGATCCTTTCATTTTTCTGTTCACAGCAGAGGGGCTACCCAGGGAAGATGCTTGGGGGTCAGCTGAAGAGACCAGGCCCTCCATTGGGAGAGCACTCTGTTATCCAGCACACTCCTCCTCCATCCATGCACCCGTCCTCCCGCCCAACTCCAGAGGACTGTCCCAGCCCCAGCAAGAGGAAAAAGAGTTCAGATCAGGTAACTACATTTGTTCCTGTTATAAAACAGCCACACGGAGGAGACATTTAGATCCTCAATTCTAGATTTTATCGCAAATTTAGTTTGTTGTTGGTCAGACCTTTGAGGGGTAAATATTGTTATGTCCCACTCCCTGTGCAGGTATCCCATCCCGGGCTGCAGCGTTTCCCTGGCCAGCCTTTGCTATCTCAGCACCAGTCATCAGTCCACCACCTCCCTCCAAAAGCTGCCTTCTGGAACCCCCTACACAAGAACAACAGCACTCCTTGGCAGCCACAGACGCCTGACCGCAAGAACCCACAATCGCAAGAGTTCCAGCTCCGAACAGTAAGAAAACATCCCTTCATTAGATATATGGTACTTGGAGCCGGGGGTTAATATTTTACTATCGACCGCAGTCAATAGGAAGACCTTTATTGGATTGAGTGGTGCCATAAACATGTATTGATTCTATTAGCTGTCTGAACCTGACAGAGGGTTGTAAATAACACCGTGCCCAAAATTGATTTCCTTTTCTCTCGCTAAGTGCAGCAGTGATCAGATCTTTTGTTAGTTTTATATTAGTTTAATCATCTTGTGTTGTTCCGTCTGTCTTGTATAATCAGGAAACCAACAAACAAGGAATGGGTAGCTACGCCCAAAAGTCCTCTCCTGCCTCTTCCACCCCTGCAAACCTCTCCCCTCCAACAAACACCTCCCCGGGAAGCTACAACCAGGGATGTCCTCCTCAGCTCCAGAAAGACGCATTCCAACCTCAGGCTGTAAACCAGCAGTCCCCTCACTCCTCCTACTCCAGCCCCAGCTCCAAACTGGGACTAGCTCCACCCTGCCAGGCCATGGAGCCTCGTGGTCCTCACGGTCCTCACAACCAGAGAAGCCCTCTCATTGGGGGCCAAGGTGGCAGCCAAGCTACCTCTCGCACGGCATCTACCCCAACCAGGGGAGACAGAGATCAACACCTACACGCCCAGTCGTCACCAGCAAACCCTCCTGCAACCAGCAACAGCAGCAGCAGTGTGCCTTACAGCCACTTCCAGCCTCATCCAGGGCTGGGGCACAAGGGTCCCCATCCTCCTCCTCCTCCTCCACCTCCTCCTGCCAGCAGCACCTCAGTACCTCAGCATCTGCAAAGTGGGCCCCAGGAGGCCTGGAGATACCAGAGCAGGCCCAGCAGTCACTCCCTAGTGAGTATTAGTCATTCATGCTGTAGCTCATTTGCACCAGTGTATTCTTCTGCTGTTTGATTTGACAATTCATCTGTTATCCCAGCTGCAGTTGTTAAGAGAGTGATCATTATTTAATGTATTCATTGAAAATGGTTCTGTATGTGTCTCTCCAGGAGTCGGGCATCTACAGGCCTCCAGGACTGCTACCTCAGCGCCAGCAGAGCCACAATCAGGTCGTGGATAGTCGGGTCCCAGGTCCTTCCCAGCATCACCATCATGTCATCCCTCCTCTGCCCCCAACCAACTCCACCCGAACACCCGTCATCACCGCCAATCTGCCCATATCCCAGGCGTCTTGCTCCATCAGCGGTTATAGCAGCAGCAGCAGGAGCTCTAGTGGTGTAACCATGGCTGGCGTCTCCACGGTGACCACATCACCCCCTGCTGGTTGCTCTGTGAACAATGGCAGTTGGCAGAGAGGAAGAGAGCCCCAAATCTCCACCCGTGGCGTCCCTAGCGCCACCTCTCAGCTGGACGCTCTGCTGCAGCCAGGATGTCAGAGAGGCCAAACTGCCAACCAGCTTCACCAGCAGGGGCTGCCCAGATCACAACAACATGGACCCACCAAGTCCCGGCCCATGAAGGAGAAGACGTCGTACTACGCTCAGGCTGAACTGGAGCAAACTCCTGCATTTTCTTCGTCATCTTCTTTGTTCTCCTCAGGGCACCAGAGAGCAGGGGACAGTGTGATTACAAGTAGAGTTTCAAATCCTCTTCCTAGCTCTCCTGCTACATACCGCTCAGCTCCACGCTCCGCTGTCAATGCCGCACCTCAGCCATCCAATCCAGCCCTCTCCTCCAGACTGGGTCATCAGTCACAATTTGCCTCGCCACAGGCGTACTCTCAGCCCCAGATTCGTCCACCAGCTCCGACTCCCGTCCCTCAGTCCATCGAAGAGGCTCTAGACAAGCTCGACGCAGAGCTAGAGGGTCACATGCAAGCTGAGGAAAAGAGGAAGAGGGACCGAGAGGAGCAAGAGAGAAGAATCAGAGAAGAGGAGAGGCGGAAGAAAGAATGGGAGATGAGACAAAAGCGGGATGAGGAGAGGAAGAGGAAAGAGCTGGAGAAGAAGGAGGAGGAGAGGAAGAAGAGAGAACTGGATAGACAGGAGGAGGAGAGGAGGAGGAGAGAATGGGAGAGGCAGGAGCAGGAGAGGAAGAGGAGGCAAGAAGAGGAGAGGAGGAGGAGAGAAGCAGAGCGCCTGGAGGAGGAGAGGAAAAGGAGAGAATGGGAGAGGCAGGAGGAGGAGAGGAAAAAGAGAGAATGGGAGAAGAAGGAGCGGGAAAGGAAGAGGAGAGAGTGGGAGAGGCAAGAGGAGGAGAAGAAGAGGAGAGAAGCAGAGAGGCAGGAGCAGGAGAGGAAGAAGAGAGAACTGGAGAGGCTGGAGGAAGAAAAGAAAAAACAAAGAGAGTTGGAGAGGAAAGAGGAGGAGAAGAAGAGAATGGAGCGGAAGAGGGAGGAGGAGCTGCGCTGTAAAAAAGGCAAAGAGCAGACTGCTATTGAAAATCTGGAGAGACTGCTCTCCTGCAACACTTCCCAAACACCTCCACCTCCTCGCCTCTCTTCTATTACTGCAGGTCCATCGCCTCCCAGCTCCCAGGCTTCACCCCCTTACCCCTGGCTGAGCCGTGGTGGCGTACTCCCCTGTCCACCAGGCCAGACCCCCACCACCACTACCCCAGTAGAAAGGCTGCGACCGCCCCCTCTAACACCTCAGACCGAGTATGCCAGGGAAAAGCAGAGGCAGAGGGAGATGTGGAGCAACAACGGCGGAACGACATTCAGTCCCTCATCAACACACAATACCTCAGGGATGAACCAGTCGGTGTACCCGAACAAGCCCCCGGCAATGCAAGCCGCACCCAACCAATCCAAAGACGCAGCCAGGGAGAGAGACGGCGGCCAACTCTCCCTCCCTACCTTGGCACTAAGAGAGCCCCCAAAACTGTATCAGGCTTTTCCCAGAGACAGCCTTCCGCCACCGCCTTTGTCCTCCAGCTCCATGAGGGGAATCCTCAACAAGCCGGGGTCAAGGAGCGGTTTGGAAAACGCCAGCAGCTGTGGCGCCGACTCTGCCCAGTTCGAGGAAGAGCCCTCTGAGTTGTCCACGCTGCTCCCTGATGGTCTGGCTAACATCATGGCCATGCTGGATGAATCTATCAAAAAGGAAGAGGAGATGTACAACAGTGAAAAGACCGGGTCCACGGGTCTTCTTGACAACTTCGCTCCTAATGTCCCGCCCATCAAGAGCTACCTTTGTGCCCCAGACCTCATTCCAGCAATGAAGCATCAGCCCAACCAGGAAGACTTTGGATCCAATCCGCACTCGAGCCCTCCCGTGCTCAGTCGCCAAGGCTCTCTGGCGTCCCCTTGCAGCCGAACGTCTTCTCTCAACGAGGAGGACGAGGACTACCTTAAACCTTCTCCAAATGTCCCTCAGAACCCTAAACGCTCGATGGATGTGGGAGTGGGGAACACCAATTACCGCCACAGTGACCTGGCTAAACT
This sequence comes from Sebastes umbrosus, assembly GCF_015220745.1. NCBI lineage: Eukaryota > Metazoa > Chordata > Actinopteri > Perciformes > Sebastidae > Sebastes > Sebastes umbrosus. The sequence continues at coordinate 7,935,700 of NC_051290.1, forward strand.
TTACGGCCTCCCCGAGCAGACTAAAAGCGAGGCCGACGAGGAGGACGATGACGAGGACTCTGAGACGCCGTCTTGTTCTCCGCCACCCCAAAGACCCCACCTCCACCAAACAGGTGTAAACAACATGTTCAAGTTAGAGACAGTCCTAGAGAACCAGAAGTACGCTTACCGTGGTGGGCCTTTTGGGAGACCCCCTCCATCAGCTCTGCTGGGGGTCAAATATTCCTCTTCTCTGTCACTGGGCCCGGATATCTGCCGCCAGCAGCAAGGCAGCTCTCCCACGTCAGATTCAACCAATCCACCATTCAGTCCAGCTGTCCCACCTCTAAAGTCCTCCCCTCTTCCTCTGCTAGAAGACAAGAAACCTAAAATAGAAGACGCTGATGTCTGGAGAGATGATGGAGAGACAACAGAGGACAGAATAATCAAAAAGGAGAGCACTGTAAAACCCATTAAGGTGATCAAGGAGGAGCGGCTGTTGACGACCATCTCTGAGTCTTCTCTAGCAGAGTTGGGCAAAAGCTGCGAGGTCATGCTCAGTCGACAGTCACTCCCTAACAAGAACTCCCTCGATAAACCCGTCAAAGTGAAAGACAGACACAAAACTGAGAAAGTAAAGGAACACAGAGAGAAAGACCGGCACAGGGATAGAGACAGAGACAGAGATAGAGAGAGGGAGAAAGATAAGAAGAGGAAGCACGGTCACAGCCACAGCCACAGCCACAGCAGCAGCAGCAGGAAGCACGAAGACAGGAAAGACAAGAAGAAGCACAGAGAAAAGAGAGAGGAGATGGCCTTCTCCTCTTCTTCATCATCATCATCTTCTTCCACTCACTCCGGCTCCGGCCACAAGCGGCACAAGGACGGCAAGAGCCGCAAGGATGGCAAGAGCCACAAGGAGAAGAAGGATCGCAGAATTCTCGGTGACCTCAACCTCCAGAGCAAGGAGGGGTCCGACAAGAGCTGGAGTCATTACGACAAAGATAAAACGAAACGCAAAGAAGCCTCCGGCGCCGGCTCCGCCAGCGAAGGGGAGCATGCAGAGTGGACATCGAGAAGTTCTGGAGAAAGATCTTCTGAGGACAAAAAGGACTCTGAATCAGGTTCTTCACTGGGTTCAACGGACTTCTTGAAACTGAAGGCGCTGTCAGACGGGCCCCCCAAAGAGCTGAAGATTCGCCTGATCAAAGTGGAGAGCGGGGACAGGGAGACATTCATTGCCTCGGAGGTGGAGGAGAAGAGGATCCCACTGGAGGAAATCACCATTAAGAACAGCGCCAGTGAAATCATCAGGTCCTGCAAGTAAGTACACTGTGGAGGAAGATTTCTAAAAAAAAAAATACATACATTTCACTAGGCCTTTTATGCAACAGGTTAGAGTAGTAGATCTGTGTTGAGCAAAGAAAAATGACAGAAACCTGTGTTTTGTATCTTCATGTTTGCATCAACGTGTTCTCTTGTATCTGTTGTAGGGGCGCCAGAGTGAAAGGGAAGTACAGAGAATCGTACTTGCTCCCAGCCTTCTCTGTCAAGCCCATCATGACCTCAGACGAACCCATTCCCAGAGAGAAACTCAACCCTCCTACACCCAGCATCTATGTACGTCACCATGTCCACTACATTTCACACACACACTGTGTACCAGCTTTCTTTATCTTTTATTTGATACACATGGGAAATCAACATTTTTATCCATTATTATACATGGTAAAAAGAACAAATAGTCAAATATAAATAATTATAAATCAATCAACAAAGGAAAAGTGTGAAGGCACTTCAATGTTTAATCAGACAGCACACAATAATACACTCTTTAAAGCAACAGAAGATAAAGTCAGTTTAAAATGTTGTGTTCACTATAGACAGTTATTTAGATACAATATGCCTTAACATGCCTGTGCTGCCCTCTTGTGGTGATTTGCTGTGCATTGAAGTCAACTGTGCTGAAGTAGTTTTCGTTACGGTGTATTGACGTGATGTTTCTTCTCTGTAGTTGGAGAGTAAGAGGGATGCCTTCTCCCCCGTGCTGCTGCAGTTCTGTACAGACCCCAAGAATCCTGTAACTGTCATCAGAGGCCTGGCTGGATCTCTACGACTCAGTGAGTGACTGTTAATGCTTTACATTTATTTTAGGGCTGTCAATCGATTATTAATCGCAAATGAATCACACATGTGTGTATGTGCCTAATGTTTCCTCTCGTTGTTTTTAGACCTGGGGCTCTTTTCTACTAAGTCACTGGTGGAAGCCAATGCAGAGCAGGCGGTAGAGGTGAGGACTCAGGTACAGCAGCCTGCTGATGAGAACTGGGACCCCAGCGGGACGGGCCAGACGTGGCCCTGCGAGAGCAGCCGCTCCCACACCACCATCGCCAAGTATGCCCAGTACCAGGCCTCCAGCTTCCAAGAGAGTCTGCAGGTAAATATATGTTCTACTACTGCTGCCACCATTTACAGTTCTCCTACCACTATTTCTGCATTTATGTACACTATTATTCACAGTTAAATGGTTTTATATGTTAGAGGAAGGACTTCTATGTTGCTGATAAAGATGTTGTGATCTGTGTCCTCAGGAGGAGAAAGGCAGCGATGATGAGGATGATGAAGATGAGAAGGAGAAGAAGCCATCAAGCAGTTCTGATACTCCAAGCAAGGAGAGCTCTAAAGAAAGTAGCAGGTAAGGGCATTGTTAAAAGAGGGCAGTTTCTTAATAGTGTTTTGCAATTTGTATTAATAGTGAATAGTAATAATGCTTTCCATTTCCTCAGTGCTGAGCAGAAACAAGTGGGGAAGATAATCAAGTTTGGCACCAACATTGACCTCTCAGATCCCAAGAGGTGAGCGACTTCAACATATTACACTCATACAATAGTGATTTGTGTAGCTAAATATGGTGGTCAACATTACATAATATTTGAAAGCCACTAAATAGTTGCATTGCCCTCTAGTGGTCAAGTGTCAATACAGAAATACAAATACATTACTAAAGATGAAAGTTGACGTCTCTACTCAGGTGGAAGTCCCAGCTTCAGGAGTTGCAGAAGCTGCCAGCGTTTATGCGCGTAGCATCCAGTGGAAACATGCTGACCCATGTCGGACACACCATCCTGGGCATGAACACTGTCCAGCTCTACATGAAGGTTCCTGGGAGCCGAACGCCAGGTAAACTACTCTTTTATGCCTGTTATGGGTGGAAGACACCTTTAGTTAAAACAAAATGAAACACACGTTACCATCTGAATTAAGATCTGTTAGTTCTTAATAAAAAAAAAATGAAATAGCGTTTTATATAACAGAGGATATTCTGTCATTAATCAACAGGTCACCAGGAGAACAATAACTTTTGCTCGGTGAACATCAACATCGGCCCTGGAGACTGTGAGTGGTTCTCTGTCCATGAGAACTACTGGCAGGCCATCAGTGACTTCTGTGAAAAGTGAGTAGACGGAGACAAATCTGAGAATGCAAGCTGATATTGTTCAGTTTGTATTTACTGACTTATTTTAGGAATTTGGATAATTTAAGATGCTTAGTAGTCCTACACAGTTCTAACAGCGCTTTCCTCTTAGGCACGGAGTGGACTACCTGACCGGGTCCTGGTGGCCGGTGTTGGAGGACCTCTACAAAGCCAACATCCCAGTGTACCGCTTCATCCAGCGACCTGGAGACTTGGTGTGGATCAACGCTGGAACTGTTCACTGGGTTCAGGCCGTTGGCTGGTGCAACAACATCGCATGGAATGTCGGACCTCTAAATGGTAAGGAGTACAGATGTTAATAATGAAATTCTAAATCAGCATCCCTAGTAAGCGATGCTCCGTCTAGTGACCAAACACAGATTACTTCAACAATGTAAAGACTATTTTGTGAGACAGTGTTCAACATTGTTTCATGTGTATCTGCAGCTTACCAGTACCAGCTGGCCCTGGAGAGGTTCGAGTGGAACGAAGTGAAGAAGGTCAAATCCATCGTCCCCATGATTCACGTATCCTGGAACGTGGCCCGCACTGTCAAGATCACCGACCCAGACACCTTCAAGTTGGTCAAGTGAGTACAGATGAACAAATTTATTGTTTAGTTACACCTAGCTCAAACTAATGAACAGCCCTGAAATCAATCTTCATGAAGGTTATAATGTTAAAGGGATCTCTCGGCACTACTCCACAATCAATATGAACATTATATCCTTGATGAAAGTAGGATTTATTGCAGGGCTGTTCTTTAGATTATTATACATACACAAAGCTGTTCAAAGAAAATATATTTAAACAGATTTGCACATTCGATGGCAACTTTATATTAATGTTGGTTTCTTTATCTTTCTGCCAGACACTGCCTGCTACAGTCCATGAAGCACATGCAGATCCTGCGGGACCAACTGGTGGCTAACGGCAAGAAGCTTTCCTATCAGAGTCGGGTCAAAGATGAGCCAGCCTACTACTGCAACGAGTGTGATGTGAGTAGCCATCAGTCACTCTAACCATGAAACTCTATCTCTCTCTTTCACAGACACTCAGTTGCCAGTTTATTAGGTACAGATAGTTACAATTAAGTGCAACAATCGCGTTACATCAATCAAACTCAATCCTGTAACACTCTATAACAGCAGTTACAATGACCCAGTTTCACCACCACAATGTCCATGAAGACATCTCTAACCATTCCTGCAGAATGAGCAACTTCCCCATTGTCCAGCCATATGCTTACTGTGCTCTAAATAAGGTTGGGCTGGTGTAAAAAATTTCAAACCAGTTTGATATTAAGCCACAACACCAGACCGGTATACCGAATTTAACCACTAGGTGTCGCGCGTTAGCACGGTGTACCATTCTTAGTGCAAGCTGACGACACGCAGTTTGATAATCAAGCCATAGATTTACAGTAGGAGTATTTGCACAATTCCTTTCTTCAACTACCTTGAATGTTTCCTAACTTGTTCTCTCCTCTCTTACAGTTGGAGGTGTTCAACTTGTTGTTTGTGACAAGTGAGAGCAACAGCAGGAAGACATATGTGGTTCACTGTGAGGACTGCGCACGTCAGCGTAGCCCCAACCTGACCAACGTAGTGGTGCTGGAGCAGTACCGCATAGAGGAGCTCATGAACACATATGACTCCTTCAACCTGGTAAGCAGACACGTACCTCCATTCAATATTGCTGATTGTCCTGCTGTCTTTCCAATAGTTGCCATTCAGCTCCAAGAATTTGGATGCTCCTTTCTGACGTGAAATAAAAACAAACTGTTAATTGGACTTTCTTTTTCAAGTCACTAATGCATTGTCTGTGTTGTGCGTTTGGTCTCACCAGGCCCCCTCCTCCTCCCGGTGACAGAGCTCCCCTCCTGCGTCTCCTCAGCCATAACCAAAACTCCTGCAAGCCAGGACAAAAAGACACAGTTTCACTTTGGTTTTCAACTTAACCTTTCATTATTTAAGATCATTTTTGCTACTACTACTACTGCTAATACTTGCCGAACAGCCAGTTGAATACGTTTACTCATCATTACTGTTTACAAAAAGAAATGCCAAGCCGCCAATACAATACCAGTTTACTCTCAGATGGTGCTTTCAACCAGACACCCTGGCAACACTGAAGTTGAAGAACCAGGGGGCAGTTGGTGCTGCCATTGAACAAACTGCGGAGGGTAGTTTTTGGTTTCAATGGCGTGTTTCTGTCAGTACCAGAGAGAACTCCTTTCTGTTGTTGTTGTCTTGAATACTGAAAATTTGTACATGATGTTTGCAATTTTTGTGGGGTGCTGTCTTTTTTAAAAATAATTTATTGTTTTGTTTTTTCTAAACTAGATCAGCCTAGATATATACCACATTGGCCTTGTATTTAGAAAAGAGAGAAAATGAAAAATACTAATAATAGAGATATGAACATTTTTCTAAAGCATTAAGAATTTAAAAAAAATACAAATGTTTGGAATGCTTCAAAACATACGGGTTTTAACGACTTTGGTTGTTTTGGGGGGGATTTCATTTTGTCTTTCAGATTCTTGTATGTGTTGTAAATCTTGTGTTTGTATGAATTATACTTTTGTTTCCTCTGGAGATTAATATTAAGTTGTCACTCATCATCAGGTCTTTTTGTTAATTTCTTCCATCTCTGTATGGAGTATCTCTTTAAAAAAGAAAAAAAATCATTGCCATCTGGTGTTTGTGTGTTGTACCTCTGATTGTTTTGTTCCAATATGCAGACTTAGTATTTCCTGGATTTTTTTTTTTTTGGCATTGTACATTTAATTTAAAATGTTTCCTCTATTTATTGGATATCAATGTTCTCCCTTTTTTAATAGGGTTGTACAAGTTTGCGATTTTTTTTTTTTTTTTTTTTTCTCTTTATTTTTTATAGTGACCGATTGCTCTGTAAGAACTGAAATGTGGGGGTTGTGTGGGGGAGTGGAGGCTGCTGTTCCTCTGGTGCTTGCCTCTCATGACTCCTGCCTTTTTCTCCTGATATATATTAAATGATATCTTTATCTTGAATATAACACCACCTTTCCTGTAGACAATAGGCACACTGCTCACGTAGAGAAGATGACTAATGGAATGCTGTGTTTGTATGCTCATTAAGGAAAAAAAAAACTTTTTTCCAAAGTGTTTTGAGAAATGGTAATTTTTTTTATTATGTAGGGGGCTTTTAGACGAGATTTTAATGATTTTATGATATTATCTGTTGAATATGATAACGGGATAGATGGTGCTAAATGTTCTCTTTGAACAACTTTTTTTTTCTGTTTATCTTCTTAAAATGAGAATTCTATTTTTCCTGTTGCAATATTACCTTACCCTTTTCCTTCTCTTTGTGGTCATTTATTTATAACTGCACTGTTTAGAGAATTCACACAGACATACTTGCAGACACACACACCAAACTGAGCCAGACATGTCTTAAACACTTGTGAATTTGTGTGACATTACTATTAATAATAAACGCTTTTTGATAAATCTACTAAGTGGGACCCGACCTGTTTTTTTTTCCAGTCGACATGCTTAGTGTTACAGCGTGAGTATAAAAGTATCAAGTAAGTCTGTTGTATTACTACTTATAGCTGCTGTGCTATTATTGTGGTTGCTCTGCATATCCACCTCTCTCACTAAACCCAACCTTTTGAGGCACATAATTTGATCACCACCCACCCAGAGCCGGGTTCTGACCAAGGTTTCTACCCCTTAAAGGTTAATTTTTCTTGTGACAACTTAGTCTGGAGCCCTGAGTACGTGGTTTGTTTACATGACACAACGTGAAGAAGGAATTCTTTGCCATCATGTACGGTTGAATTATTCCTCTTTCGGATTCTTATTTGAATGTTTTTTTTTTACTATTTGAACATATATTCAAATATACTATGACATTTCTTCATACTATGACCTTTTTTCAACGTGCTATACTATGAAATTTTTTTTACATACTATACTATGACTTTTTAAAATTATTTTCGACATGCTATGACTTTTTTTTCCGACATACTATGCTATGACCTTTTTTTAATTTTTTCGACATGCTATACTATGACTTTTTTTCAACATGCTATACTATGGCTTTTTATTGACATACTATGGCTTTTTTTCGAAATACTATACTATGACTTTTTTTCAACATGCTATACTATGACTATTTTTTCAACACGCTATACTATGACTTTTTTATTTTACTTTTTTCGACTTCCTATACTATGGCTTTTTATTGACATACTATGGCTTTTTTTCGAAATACTATACTATGACTATTTTTTTCGACATACTATACTGTGACTTTTTTTTTTTTTACATACTATACTATGACTTTTTAAAATTCTTTTCGACATGCTATACTATGACTTTTTTTCAACATGCTATACTATGGCTTTTTATTGACATACTATGGCTTTTTTTCAACATGCTATACTATGACTATTTTTTCAACATGCTATACTATGACTTTTTTTCAACACGCTATACTATGACTATATTTTCAACATGCTATACTATGACTTTTATTTTACTTTTTTCGACTTCCTATACTATGGCTTTTTATTGACATACTATGGCTTTTTTTCGAAATACTATACTATGACTTTATTTTTTTCGACATACTATACTATGACTTTATTTTTTTCGACATACTATACTGTGACTTTTTTTTTTTTTACATACTATACTATGACTTTTTAAAATTCTTTTCGACATGCCATGCTATGATTTTTTTTCAACATGCCACACTGACTTTTTTTTTTCGACATACTATGCTATGACCTTTTTTTAATTTTTTCAACATGCTATACTATGACTTTTTTTCAACACGCTATACTATGACTATTTTTTCGACTTCCTATACTATGGCTTTTTATTGACATACTATGGCTTTTTTTCGAAATACTATACTATGATTTTATTTTTTTCGACATACTATACTGTGACTTTATTTTTTTTACATACTATACTGACTTTTTAAAATTCTTTTCGACATGCCATGCTATGATTTTTTTTTCAACATGCCACACTGACTTTTTTTTTCCGACATACTACGTTATGACCTTTTTTTAATTTTTTCAACATGCTATACTATGACTTTTTTCAACACGCTATACTATGACTATTTTTTCAACATGCTATACTATGACTTTTTTATTTGACTTTTTTCGACTTCCTATACTATGGCTTTTTATTGACATACTATGGCTTTTTTTCGAAATACTATACTATGACTTTTTAAAATTCTTTTCGACATGCCATACTATGATTTTTTTTCAACATGCCACACTGACCTTTTTTTTTCGACATACTATGCTATGACGTTTTTTTTAATTTTTTCAACATGCTATACTATGACTTTTTTTCAACACGCTATACTATGACTATTTTTTCAACATGCTATACTATGACTTTTTTATTTGACTTTTTTCGACTTCCTATACTATGGCTTTTTATTGACATACCATGGCTTTTTTTCGAAATACTTTACTATGACTTTATTTTTTTCGACATACTATACTGTGACTTTTTTTTTTTTACATACTATACTATGACTTTTTAAAATTCTTTTCGACATGCCATACTATGATTTTTTTTCAACATGCCACACTGACTTTTTTTTTCCGACATACTATGCTATGACCTTTTTTTAATTTTTTCAACATGCTATACTATGACTTTTTTTCAACATGCTATACTATGACTTTTTTATTTTACTTTTTTCGACTTCCTATACTATGGCTTTTTATTGACATACTATGGCTTTTTTTCGAAATACTATACTATGACTTTTTAAAATTCTTTTCGACATGCCATACTATGATTTTTTTTCAACATGCCACACTGACTTTTTTTTTTCGACATACTATGCTGTGACCTTTTTTTTAATTTTTTCAACATGCTATACTATGACTTTTTTTCAACACGCTATACTATGACTATTTTTTCAACATGCTATACTATGACTTTTTTATTTGACTTTTTTCGACTTCCTATACTATGGCTTTTTATTGACATACCATGGCTTTTTTTCAAAATACTATACTATGACTTTATTTTTTTCGACATACTATACTGTGACTTTTTTTTTTTTACATACTATACTATGACTTTTTAAAATTCTTTTCGACATGCCATACTATGATTTTTTTTCAACATGCCACACTGACTTTTTTTTTCGACATACTATGCTATGACCTTTTTTTAATTTTTTCAACATGCTATACTATGACTATTTTTTCAACATGCTATACTATGACTTTTTTTCAACATGCTATACTATGACTATTTTTTCAACATGCTATACTATGACTTTTTTTCAACACGCTATACTATGACTATTTTTTCAACATGCTATGACCTTTTTTTAATTTTTTCAACATGCTATACTATGACTATTTTTTCAACATGCTATACTATGACTTTTTTATTTGACTTTTTTCGACTTCCTATACTATGGCTTTTTATTGACATACTATGGCTTTTTTTCGAAATACTATACTATGACTTTATTTTTTTCGACATACTATACTGTGACTTTATTTTTTTTACATACTATACTATGACTTTTTAAAATTCTTTTCGACATGCCATGCTATGATTTTTTTTCAACATGCCACACTGACTTTTTTTTTCCGACATACTACGTTATGACCTTTTTTTAATTTTTTCAACATGCTATACTATGACTTTTTTCAACACGCTATACTATGACTATTTTTTCAACATGCTATACTATGACTTTTTTATTTGACTTTTTTCGACTTCCTATACTATGGCTTTTTATTGACATACTATGGCTTTTTTTCGAAATACTATACTATGACTTTTTAAAATTCTTTTCGACATGCCATACTATGATTTTTTTTCAACATGCCACACTGACTTTTTTTTTTCGACATACTATGCTATGACCTTTTTTTTAATTTTTTCAACATGCTATACTATGACTTTTTTTCAACACGCTATACTATGACTATTTTTTCAACATGCTATACTATGACTTTTTTATTTGACTTTTTTCGACTTCCTATACTATGGCTTTTTATTGACATACCATGGCTTTTTTTCGAAATACTTTACTATGACTTTATTTTTTTCGACATACTATACTGTGACTTTTTTTTTTTTACATACTATACTATGACTTTTTAAAATTCTTTTCGACATGCCATACTATGATTTTTTTTTCAACATGCCACACTGACTTTTTTTTTCGACATACTATGCTATGACCTTTTTTTAATTTTTTCAACATGCTATACTATGACTTTTTTTTCAACATGCTATACTATGACTTTTTTTCAACACGCTATACTATGACTATTTTTTCAACATGCTATGACCTTTTTTTAATTTTTTCAACATGCTATACTATGACTATTTTTTCAACATGCTATACTATGACTTTTTTATTTGACTTTTTTCGACTTCCTATACTATGGCTTTTTATTGACATACTATGGCTTTTTTTCGAAATACTATACTATGACTTTATTTTTTTCGACATACTATACTGTGACTTTATTTTTTTTACATACTATACTATGACTTTTTAAAATTCTTTTCGACATGCCATGCTATGATTTTTTTTCAACATGCCACACTGACTTTTTTTTTCCGACATACTACGTTATGACCTTTTTTTAATTTTTTCAACATGCTATACTATGACTTTTTTCAACACGCTATACTATGACTATTTTTTCAACATGCTATACTATGACTTTTTTATTTGACTTTTTTCGACTTCCTATACTATGGCTTTTTATTGACATACTATGGCTTTTTTTCGAAATACTATACTATGACTTTATTTTTTTCGACATACTATACTGTGACTTTATTTTTTTTACATACTATACTATGACTTTTTAAAATTCTTTTCGACATGCCATGCTATGATTTTTTTTCAACATGCCACACTGACTTTTTTTTTCCGACATACTACGTTATGACCTTTTTTTAATTTTTTCAACATGCTATACTATGACTTTTTTCAACACGCTATACTATGACTATTTTTTCAACATGCTATACTATGACTTTTTTATTTGACTTTTTTCGACTTCCTATACTATGGCTTTTTATTGACATACTATGGCTTTTTTTTCGAAATACTATACTATGACTTTATTTTTTTCGACATACTATACTATGACTTTAAAAACTTTTTTCGACATGATTATACTATGACTTTTTTGAATTTTTTCGACATACTATGACTTTTTTTTTTTACTTCTTTCGACATACAATACATGACTTTTTTTTTCAACATACTATATTATGATTTCTTTTTACTTTTTTCGACATGCTATACTACGACAATTTCTTTCCACATAATATTCATGACTTTTTTTTTACTTTTTTCGACATGCTATACTTTTACTCTTTTTAAAAAAAGATTTGACATACTGCACTCTACTATGACTTTTTTTTAGGTTTTCGACATACTATATCATGACTTTTTATCAACATACTATACTATGTCAAAAAAATACAAAAACATTGTGTATAGATATGTAAAAGTCATACTATAGTATGTGGAAAAAAAAACCATTGTATAGTATGTCAATAAAAATTCATAGTATAGTATGTCGAAGAAATACACAAACGTCATAGTATTGTATGTCGAAAAAAAGCCATGGTATAGTATGTCGGAATTTTTTTTTAAAAAGGTAATCGTCTAGTATTTTGGAAAAAAGCCATAGTATAGTATGTCGAAAAAAATAAAAGTCATTGTATGTCGAAAAAGGTTTTACAAAGAAAACGTCATAGTATAGCATGTTGAAAAAAGTAAAAAAAAAAGTCATAGTACAGTATGTCGAAAAAAGTAAAAAAAAAAAAAAAAAAGTTATAGTATTGTATGTTGAAAAATAAAAAATACCTTTAAATACCATAAAATATTTTTTATATATATATTTTGATTTCAAGACATGACAAAATGTTAAGGACTGAACTAACCATACAAGGCTTTAAACTTGAAATTAAAGTGTAAACTGACAGTGTTATGTTTTCTCCATTCATTCCCAAAGGAGTAATTCTTTTTCACAACACATCCTCTCTCACCTTTGGCAGCCAACTCACTGCCCTCAAATGTGTCAAAGCCCACCTTAAACCCATTTACACTCCACTCCTACAATAACAAGTCATATCCCTCGGTCGTGCCAAACATTTGTCACAGCTTTGTCATTCGCGTCCTAATCTTGAGCTTGCTATTGTTAGATATGCGTGTGAGAAAATAGAAGACTGAAGTCCATAGAAAAGTTTCCATTTAGACATCAGCATCCAGGGTAAACTAAGGAAGGAGATTGTACTAGCAGCAAAACTTCACAGAAAGCAGAGCAGGAAATAGCAGTAACAAGACTGCTCAGACTTCAGTTTCCTCACGGATATATCAATAGGGAGTCAAACAACACTTTTTAAAACTTTACAAAAAGCAGAGCACTAATGAATGTTTTTCAGGAACAATCAACATCACATTTGTGAATAGACACTGCTCCATCCGAATGTGTAAACCCACACAACCTTCCTCTTATTCACATACAGTATACTGTACCTGGCTGAATTGCATGGGGCAATGTCTTTTTATGTCACGTTGCGGAACCTATTAATTAAGGGCAGAAAGTCAGAGAAAGAAATCTGACCATGCAGATGTCCTCCTGTCCTCTCAACTTAAAGATAAGATTGCAATTGTCTTGAAAATGTTTGCCTTGAGAGCCGTTATTGAGCCTGACTGTATAATCATCAGTGTTTCCAGGCAGAGTGACAAAGCATTGGCAGGTCACTGTGTCCTCAGGTCAAGTTGGGGGCCACAGGACCGGCAGAGGGACAGAGCATTACTTGACAGACTGAAGGAAATCCTGTTTCAAACCACACAGGAAGACCACCTCCGTCCGTCCGTCCGTCTGTCCACCCCAGTCAAGTGATGATAAGAGGATGAATGCTCTTCCCTCCGCAAAAGACAAAATACTTCAGTGGTCCAATCAACACCACACGGTGTAATCATGATGGACAAAACTTTGAAGTTTGTTGATGCTGCTCTGGTTGAACTATCTCATCTGTAATGAAAAGTTCCACGAAGGGAAGTTCATATGAACTCCTCTGACAGCAGTGACATAACAGCAACATCAACTGAAAGACCGCAATGCCAATAATGAAATGATACAAATCATCTAATGAAAGATGAAGTCCATATACTAATGTCAATGGGCTTCTCACCTTTTACTGTAAACCATCATGCTGCTTGTAGATACCAAAATACTGTTAATTCAGACATATTACAGGGGCATGAAGAAACAGAAATCTCTTCATAGTTTCCACTCACACACACACACACACACACACACACACACACACACACACACACACACACAGAATAGAAAAAAAGGATAGCAAGGGGACCAAAGGACTGGAAGTAAACAAACATTGCAAGCTCAAAGCAGAGGGAAAAGGGTAGAAAGTCAGGGATCAGACGACACTAATTATTTAGCTTATGCTCTGATCTTTTATCATTTAACTGATTACCGCCTTCCTCGATACCTTTGTACTTCTCTGTATTCCAGAGAATCCAAGCTTTTATCTAAATTCATCTCCTGATAGTGCATGTATATTTCGTCATACATTGTAAACGGTGCAGACTGACGTCTCTTGCTTGGCGTCACTTCATCTTGTATCTTTACATCATGTAACTACTGTAAAACCCAAGATTTGACGTCTGATATCAATCTACCTAAAAAAGTACACAATTTTTTCAGTCAATTTCAGCAGGATGTAATCCTAATCTTGTTATGTAATCTTAATCAACTAATTAATTTCAATTTAACAACACTTTTTACTAAAGCTACAAGGACGTCGGTCATTTATGCTTCAAATCTTAAGGTTTAGCTTCGTCAAGTCCTAACAACGGGATGTTTTTAGAGGAGCAAGTTGACGTAGCGTTCAGAGACAATGTCCTTCAAGAGGAGGAAACAGACCTCAAACACTGTTTCCTCTTCTTTAAATGTCATTACCCTTTCAGCTCAGGTGCTAATTTAATAACTCATTTCCCTAAAATAATTAATAATTGTACTATTCAAAAGATGCAACTGTATATGTACTGTATGCGTCTTAACATTTGTTAATTCAGTACAACTGTATATTTACTGGGAACAAACAAGACTTGTTGAAAAGATCAGCAGCCTCTGGTTAGGCATCCTGCAAAATCTGCTGGATGGCTTTATAGTGAAAACTATTCTAATTACTGCTCTAACATTGAAGATGAACATTTACGCAACGCACGCACGCACACAAGTTGTGTGTCTTTGATACAGTGGTAGCTCTCGAAGGCAATTCATATGTGCAGTTGTTGGATGCAATCATTGGTGGTGTTGAAACAAATTTGCGTTAAACGTCTTAACTTTGACAGCTCTAATAAAATAAATATATATATATGCATTTGATTATTTTTTATTTTATTTTCCTGCATAATGAAGCTCAGTCCTTAATAAATTGTGTATTTAACACTGCTGAATTATAACATAGGCACAAGCAAACCAAACATGTACACAACAGACTTGCACTCTCACAGATGCACACTAGATACACTTAAGTAACTTACATATTACACTACATTATGTAACAGGAGCAGGGCGCTGCTCTTCCCAAGCAAACAGATAAAGGTTCTAGCAGCTAAATAAACCTGTATATCACATAAAAACAACAGTCTCACATCACCTATTAGTTGCATAGCATAGAGAAAGTAAATACCACATCAATCTTAAAACAAAATGCTACTTCAGTGAAGAAAAAAATCCAATTCATAGAAGAAGAATTCAAGTTCATCTGCAGGTAAAGCAGTAAAAATCTGATGAAATATATGCACAGGTTCCTTTTAACTAATGGAGGTGAAGCCTTTTTAATTTTGTCTGACACATAACATTGCAATAATCCCGTACCAATTTGTTCAAGACTTTTATACAACCGAAGATTACAAAATATACAACCTGAATAATGTGTTCAGCACCATGATACCGCTTCTCTACTACTCTTAACACAAGACAAGTCTGTCTCTGCTGCCCTTCCCCCTCATTTTCTGCTCTCCTGAACCTCAACTTATCAGGCAAGCCGCCTCACTCTGACCCCCAACACCCAGCCCCCACTGCCACAGGGTAAAGGGGGGGGGGGTGTAACATGTCCTGGATATGTGAGGTGGAATGCATGTGCTTAGAGGAGTTGTTGGAGAAACGCAGGAGTCTGATAAGCCTGGTGGGTGGAGAGAAAGTGGGATGGATGCAGGGAGCGCAGGAGGAGGGAGGGAAGGAGAGACAACACTGTGGACTCAATCAGATGGGGAGGTACAAAGGGGAGGGAGAACAGACAGAAGTTTGACATACTTAAGACAAAGACCACGGCAGTTGTGAGTTAAGTTGTTTCAGCCACCAAGGAAGGAGCGTCTCTGTTACTACTTCATCACAACAGCATGAAAATTTGATTTTGCATGTGGAAAAGAAAACAAAGACTCACACATAATCAGCTCCACTGACAACTCTGGATAGTGGAGAGAAGAAGCAGCAGGAGACCAGAACTGCAGGAAGGCAACATACCAACATACCACCACTATATAGATAAGGCTTTAAGAGGGAACCTCTAAAAACACACCAACATCTCTTTCAACTTCACACAAGGAAAGGAGGGGAAAAGAGACAACTAAAAAGGACTTTGTTGAAGTGTTAGCGGAGAACTTGTGTGTTGAGGACTGACTGGAGAGAGGTGGTCTTGAGAAGAAGCGAGACAAGCGGCAACAATCTGGAGGACCAACAGCAGGAGGTGTACCGGGACCCGCAGCACAATGTGAGTACAAGTGCAGCCGCATCACTGAAACACATTTAAAATCCTATCATTATGATTCAACCGCTGAGACATCTTCATACAACTGATTACAGTGAAAGGAAGCCAAGAGATATTACTACCAATGAACATGAAGCAACAAGTCTAAGAGGTCTGAGAGACATAGAATTCATCATCACAGCTGCTTTGTTCCAGACAATAGAATAATAGAATAATAGAACAATAGAAAATCTCCCTGCAGCATCCAAGCATAATAAGAACCAGCATAGCATCTATTCCACATGATGGCATGCACACTATGAAGAGTTTAAAATCAATCAAGAAGATGTGTTCGGTGACTACATGACACAAGTTAGTTGCACAATATTCCCTTATTTAGAAATCCTTAATTTGCGTCAAACAATGGCATGACGTATTATTCAAAGAAATGCTTTTCAAACAATAATAAGAACGGTGAGTAAAATGGGTGGAGACCCTAAATGTATTTTCAGTAAGGTGCACAATGAGTCACCTCACACACATGCATGTGCGCTTACACACTTTCCTGCCAGTCCTTCCTACGTGACCTTCCACCTTAAAACAACACTTGGGAACAACAATGGGAAACAGACGTGGAAAATAAACAACGCTCAAGCACCCAGGACAACATCGGAAATATTGTCCTGCACTGTCAACTACTATTTAGTGAGTGTGATATAGAAGCACAGTTTGAGGTGTTTTTTTTAAACAATAAATGCCCCCAACATGGGTAAGAGTAGCGTTTCTGCTCAGAGAAATGATGTTGGGCATATGCTGGGCTATACGCTCACGCAAGCTGAACTATACACTGAACAACTTATGTAGGGCTGAATGAGGCAGCGGTTTCATTGGACCACTCACACGCCACCACCTATACAGCTATAGTCCTCTGTTGGTCCTTACACTTCAGCAATAGACACTTGAACATGAGAGCATCTTGGTGTTGTACACGTACAAAAAAGTGAGCCAATATGGTACTTCAGCCGTAACAATACTACGTCTTGAGCTATTAAATTACTATGTGAAATTTACCCCCATTGCAATTCAACAAATAATTCATGCATGCCATCTTAAGAGCAAAATATCTTCATATTAACAGTAAAGATTGCGTATGTGAAAGCATCCGTCTGTCATGTTGGCTAAAAGGAAAGAGACAGGTTGTCATTCCTACTGGGATTTTTCCATTACTGTAGTTTTTTGGCAGCCGACTCAATTACTCAGATGTCCCCTGTCTGACTGGGGCATCACTGTCTCCTGAGCTTTAGGAAGTGAGGATATCCTGTACCAGTCACAGCTGCGTACCAAATAAAATCTGTCATGAAACCGAATGAATGCAAACAGAGGACCTGGCCTCTGTTTAATGCTGCCAACACAGAAAATGTTAAATCAAAAAGGCAAGTTAGACAGCCAGCATTGTGCCATAATCTGATCATATATTAAGAATGATAATTTTGAAATTTTTTTTAACCAATAACCGACCCTCGTTAACCGATTATTAACCGTTAACCGACAAGATTAGTGTCACATGCAGCGGTGCGCCAGCTGCAGTGTATGAGCACAACAGACAACTGAGTCCCCAGTTCACCCCACAGTGCTGATGTATTGTTGCATATATTTTTCCTTTAATGCTTATGAGGTAATTACTTATTGATATGTTTCTATGACATCCTTGTCTTAACACTATAGCAAGACTATATTTTTTAGGCCGATACCAATATTTGAGAGAGAAAAAATCTGACTATGATATTTGGGCTATTATAATTTTTTTTTTTTTTTTTAAAGATCCCTTTAATTAGTCTGTTTATTGTAAGCAAGATGCAAAGTACTTTGCAGGATATTTTACAGTTAAAACATTTTTAATGTTGTAAAAACAAGTTTTTAATATATTAACTTAATGTACTGAGGCGCAATTTCAGCATCATACTGTATGTTTGGTTCAAATGAAATGCCAACGGTGGTTACATCTGAACGTCTGTCTTTAATACCATCTCTGTTTAACCCACAAGCATGACAACACGTATAAACACAAGCACACGGTTGTACACAAACAGACTTTGATGCTAGTTAGTCTTCATCTCTCTACTACACAAACTACATATAGCAATTATGGCTCCTTTCCTTTTGGACAATCAGCTCTGATAATCATCACCTCACAGACGGCATCACACAAGGCTTGCTTCCTGACGGATAAGACCTCTAACCTTTTAGTGAACCCAGAGGCACTACGCCTATGAAAAGAGGTATTTGATTAGTTACAAAAGTATTGTGTGACTATAGCGCCAGACTACTTTTCTCATCCTGTCTCTTAATTGCTAACTTTGGTATTTTTCAACCTGGACCTGGTTTTTGTGTCTCAGTGACTAACGGGGACAACTATTTTTGAAATGAGTCCAGTATTGAGGGAGAACGCTGCAGCTATTCCGATAAAATGTCTATTTCCATCTGACACACACATCTTTAATTTGTCCACAGTTCACTATGAGTATGACTGGTACTCTAGAGAAGGGGGCCCACCACCAAGCCTTGGACCTGTCAGAGGAACTGCCGCCTCATCACCACCTCCACCACCACCATAACAACCACCACCAGCATCTTCACCACTCCAACTCCCTGGCCTCCACCACCGCCATGGGTGGAGGCAGAGAAACACCTTTACGTGTCGTTGTACCTCCTCCGTATACTGCAGCTGAGAGCGGCGGAGGGGGCAGTGAAGCTCCTCTGGAGCTGCGGGGGTCCTTGGACTGCTGGGCCTGCTCGGTGCTGGTGACGGCTCAGAACCTGATTATTGCCACGATCAACGCCTGCCTCGCTGGACTGGTGTTCGGGACCATCCTGACGCCGGCCATTGTCATGGTGGTGTTTGGCTTCCTCTGCCACTCTACAGTAAGAAAGGGGGAGATAGGGGAGAGGGTGGATGAGAGTTCGAGCACTGTATGCATGTTGAAGGATTTTGATTTTTATGCGAGTGTGGAGGCTCTTTTTCTGCAAAGCGCTCTACAACTGGCCAATGGGCAGTCACAAGAGCATAGAGAACAAGAGCTCTGTGTAGAAATGTGTTGTGTTACTGCACTGTTGCAAATGGACACACCTCTTCCATAGTATTTTATCAGACATATAATTCACCTGTTGACATTTAGTCCAATATTTGCCCTCAGAAAATATTGCCGAGCATTCATTTGATTGGCAGTGAAAGTAATATACCTCAGCACCAGTACAATGACTTTTGGTTTGAGAGTAAAAAATGTGTTTGCGTGCTAGTAAGGATAAATGTTTACGCATACATTTGCTACATCTAAACAAAAGATGAGAGGAACTGAGAGATGGCTACATCCATCTCTTTTATAAAACATCTAAAAGTCCTAATCTCATAACTTTGATCCACAAGTTTGAAATACTTGTGCCTGGGGCTTAGGGTGGGGTTTGGCTCCATCAGTGATGAGAGGTTTTATAATCAGATAAGTCTGAGGTTCTTTCAGATGTTGAGGAGATGGAAGAACTGGAGTGGGCGAGGGGTCAGGAGTCTAGGGAGCCAGACGTCAAAACCGAAACTTTAAAAGACCGTTTGGTAGCTAGTTGGGGATTAAAGGATGCTTGGGAACAGACAAGAAATAAAAATGCACAGAATGTTAACTGCTGAAAATGTAAAAGAAGAAATGTAACTCAAACAAAACAACCTACTTGACCTGTTAGTCAGTAAGCATTAACCTGGGCTACCCCAAAATGTCATCAAGGTTCAGAGACTTTTAATGCATACCGACGGCATTTCTGTAGGCCGACGACCTCCTTAATGACCGGAGAGACCAGGGTTTTCTGTTCTCCTGCTCTCTCACAATTAGGCCTCATGTGACAGCAGCTTAGAGGGATTAGCCAGGACCTGGGAGGATGGAGAGAGGGGGAGAAATCAAAAGAAAAAAGGGGTGAGAAGAAAAGCAGAGAAAGACAGGTGGGATAAGTATTTAGGGTTCTTCGAATTGAACAGGCAACATTTCAAGATAATTGAGGGAATTCTGTTTGCAAAAGTCATCCAAAAACACATCCAACACAATATATCACATGAGCAAAAATAAGCACACTCTTAAGAGGGTTTTCGCCATAAAACCTGGCTCAGATCTGGAGCCATCACAAACATGGGAATACTTGTGAGTCTTATCTGTTACACCCTCAAAGCTCCTCTGCACCCTCCTTTTACCCTTGACTTTTGTTAAACCGTGTACTGCAGTTTAAACCATCTCTCTTACTTGCTTACTCTTCTTCTAACTCCCTCCCTCCTTAATGTTTTGTTTTCCCTATCCAGCTGGGATTTCTTTCAGACCAGCTGTAACTCTATATCTATCAGGATAGCATCACAATATTTCTTTACTTTTGTGTAAAATGTATGCAACTACCAGTATTCATTATATAACTATTAAACTAATGCTCAATTTTCTCCTAAAAGGTTTATGAATCAAACCATATCCTTTACCGTATTACCTTGTCAGCATGTCCTCTACTATAATAAATGCTCTTCTCTCCCCCCCTGAGCTCCCTCCGTTCTGCAAACCTTTTTTACTCTCTGCACTTTCCTCATGCACTCGATTGTTCACTTCATCCTTCATGGGGCGATAAGAATGATTCAGGCCTGCTGTCTCTCCATTCCTCTCCCACACTCAAATCCCGACCCTTTTACCTCCTCTCCCACTCCCCCAGTGTTCAGCTCAACAACAAGTGTACATGCTTTGACAGAGTATATATACTGATGAACAGTTGTTTCTAAGGAGTACCTTAAAGTTTAATTTATTATTTTTTTTGTCAAAAGGAAATTTAGTGGCCTATGTGCATGTGAAAGTGCATGTGAGCGATCTCAGACTACAAACTGGTGTCTGTCCTCACCTCAGACACACATACCACATAGAGCAAGTCATCTGTTGTCCTTATCTGCTCTTCCCTGCACTTCACACAAGTATTTAAATCACTGATGTTCTGTATGTGCAAAGACAACAAAAAATACAGACTAAAACAAAAATCTGTGCCGCAAGTGTATCCAATTTTTAAATCTCTGCTTGACATGGCAAATATGAAAATATAATGTTAATGCAGTAGAGGGCCCTACGCTGTCTCCATCCTGCATAAGTGCTGCATAATTTGCAACGGGATTTCATACAGCACAGCTGAGCAGTGAGTGGTGTCACTGTTACATCATCTACTGTATACTGCTGAAGCATCTTTGAGTAAAACAGCAGAGTCAATCTGAAAGGTTTTCTCTAATCATTAATAAACACAAGATCAGAAAATATTGAGATATATAACCAGATTATGACTGGCTGTAAACCAGCTCAATGCCCAGACCGACAGAAAATATTTCGATTGGGAAAAGGGAAAGAGTAGTACTTGTCCTTCCCTATTACCACATCAGAGGTGCCCTTGAGCAAGGCTTTTAACCCCCAATTGCTCCAGTGGAGCTGCTCAGTGGCCAACAGATCAGACTGGGGTTTTATTGGGCAACTTCCCGGTGCGAATGTGTGCAACTGTGTGAGAGTGGCGCATTCCTGAAAATGTATTACTCTTAGTGAAGCCATGTTGAAATAAGCGGCACACAGACTTACCTCTACAACATCCTGCCGCCATATAATTCCAGCTGCTGTTTTTCCTTCTCTCGTCGCCCTAGGTCCGTCCTCACGGGACGACGCCCTACTGCTCAGACCTGCTGACTGACGGAGGCTGCGTGGCTCTGCTGGTGGTGGGCTTCCTCTTGGTCACCCCTCTGCTGGTCCTGGCGCTGGCTGCATACTGTCGCCTAGCCCGTCACCTCCAGCTGGGCCTGTGCTTCATCCCGTACAGCCGGGCCGTGTACAAGAACCTGCCGGCCACCCATAACCGTGGCATGGGCGGTGGCTGCTGTGGCGGCCGAAATGGAGCCGATGGTAGTGGGAAGGGAAAGGTCTGGGTGTGAGATAAAGATGGGAGAAAGGGTGAGAGGCGAGGAAGACCATTAAATGAAGAATATGAAGGGAACAGAAGAGAACAGGGTGGGGGGTTGCATGGGATGACAAAACAATGCAATTGATGTACGGAAGAGAAAAGTGTATATCAGAAAAGGGAGGAAGTTGTAAATGGCAATTACTGTAATAACCAGATAAACATCCTGGAAGATAAGTTATATTGTTATAATTCATAAATACTGACTAATGACTTACACCCCATGCTTAACGTCAGAGCAACATTATTGATTATTCAGAAAAAAACAATGTACTAAGGTATTTTGTTTGTTGGCATTATTCCACTGGACACATTGGCTGTTACTGGAATTTTGACTGTCTTATAACTTTCGAGTTACAACACGGTGTCATTAAGTATTGAGCCATAGCTATCCAACACGCTTGGCACACGGGAGAGGCTTCACTTGGTTGCAATCTCCTCACTTCACCGCTAGATCCTACACACTGGACCTTTAAGTTAAGTCATTATAAAGAATAAAGCATCTAAACAGACCTGCATACAACCTTAACTTTCCTGAATGAATCAAAGAAAATTGTAATACTGAAAATAGCACACCTCACAAAAGGATGTACTGACACTAAACATAACTATCTTATCACTTTTATGTTATTATGAAAAAAATATTTGTTTTATGTAGTTTTCTGTTAAGTTGTGGCAATTTCTCGTGTTATTTCCTTTTTTATAAATAAAGTTTTTGGATTCAGCTGGAGTCGTGTGTGTACAGTTTTTGCATTGGGTGGGATGGTTGAGTCTACTACTACTACCACTACTACTACTACTACTACTTGGAAAAGGAAAGGATTATGTACGATTCTTCCCAAATAAAGAGCAAACCTCAGGACCAGCCACCACCAATGTGAATGTACACACAGTTCAAAAACAGTTGCGAATGCCACCGGAGCTACACTGCTTTTCTGTGAACTCATTGTTAGGAAATGTCCCTTGAGAAATTATTTCAGTGTAATTATAAAATGCATGTAGGCAAAACCAGCCTTGTGACTGAGCAGACGAAACCTCAACTGTAGTAGGCTTAACAATGTGTAGTGACGGTCTCCCCCAAGCGGGGGAAAAGTGGAATGACACAAAACAAGAAAACTAGGACAAAGGAGCTGTTCTCATAAAACTAAACATGTATCAGAATACTTGTACTCTGAGATGAATACAAGTATACTACTAAGCCTGTGGTTCCCATACACTGTGGGCATATACTCCTTTGAATGCCATATCCATATCTATTTAGTATTTTCATTTGACATATTATCAGGGGAGAGCGCGAACGCAGTCCCCCACTACCAGAAATTATGCAGTCGAGATTCCCACATTTGGGGAATTCGC
The DNA here is from genome assembly GCF_015220745.1 of Sebastes umbrosus. Classification (NCBI taxonomy): domain Eukaryota; kingdom Metazoa; phylum Chordata; class Actinopteri; order Perciformes; family Sebastidae; genus Sebastes; species Sebastes umbrosus. The sequence goes on from NC_051290.1 coordinate 7,959,310, forward strand.
AGAGGTCAGCTCAGCCGGAGTGCAATGGCTAAGCCTCGCCCTGGGTGAACCACCTTCTTGATCATGGTATCTCCCCTGCCAGGTAAGTATGAGTTGTACAGCTCAGCGGCAGGGGGGTCTTTCACAGACATACCATGCTCACTGATGTGACTGAAAATATAGAAATTAGCCAAATCAGACACTATAAGAGGGGTGATAATATGCAGGAATATAATACAGAAGAAACACTTTTGTACCACGGATGAAAAAAGATTATTTACACTTTACTTGAGGCAATGTGGAGCATTTCCCATCATGCAATGCTGTATTTCCATATGAAAAGCTAACCTAAACATCACCAGTTTTATCTATTTCACCTCCAACAAATGAGTAACAGCCCAACAGCAAGTTTAAATGAGCCAAAAATAAATCATACTGCAATAACACGTTGTTTGATCCACATTTTAAATGCCGTTAAAAGAAGAAAATTACACTTTTGTTTCTCACATTTATGCTCATGCTGCAACCACTTCCTGTTTCTTTGTTCACTGCTGGTGGGCCATCGACATTCCTGCTGCTACTGCCACGTACAGGTCTGGAGTGTGAACAGCACTGGTTGTTCTGCAAATATAAAAGCAAGACAGTTCAACAGCATTACAAACTGCAGCCTCCAAAATGATCATGCAACTGAATCAACACCTCTTTATAACAACAAAAACTGAACATGATAACCTTCATGAAGGGAGGATTTATGGCAGGACTGTTATATTTAGACTGCATTAGTTCTAGCTAATAGCGATGTTACGTGCTGTGCCGAGGCTTCGGAGCGTGTGTCCAGTAATCCAGTAAGTTTTCCGCGATGCACGTATCGAGGCTTGTATCGTTTTAGACCACTGGCGTCATTGATGATGTCCGAAGCCTCGCTGCCCGGCCATACCGCGTGACTGGTACAGGAAGTGGTTCAGATCTTCACTGGTTGAACCAATGCCACTTTCCAGAAGTGACACAGAACACTAATATTACCCCTCCTGCCATTATTACATTATATTACTCTACAATACAATTATTGACCAAAGGATTGGTTTACACACATAAGATGCATTACTCATAAAACAATTACAATTTATTATTCATGTATGTTATACACTCATAGTATACTTACTGGAAAATAGACATTATATTATATATTATATAGATATAAATGGATTACATGGTAATATATATATGTTTTTTCATCATTTATAGTCATTCCCAACCGCCTTTACTGGTGCAAAATACAGTATATCACAGATCACATGGGTAAGATCATATCTGCCTGTTTTACACTATTTGGCCACCAGGTGGTTTCGTGTGCAACATGAAGCCTCAAGAAATGATGACCAATTTGCTGGAAAGCTTCAATGCTTCATGAAGCTTCAGCTTGCCATCACTAATATATACACACACAGTGCTCTCAGGATGTGAAACCACACTAGAGAAAAATGTAAAGTCAGGATTTTCACTTTTGGGGAATGGGCAGAACTATAGCAATGAAGCCCAACAACAGATTCAACCAGTGTGAGGATTTAAGAATACATGGATGTTTTAAAAAATGTTCTCACATGTGGAAAGGGTAGTGAGCACGTTTTACAATCTCCTGGTCTCGCTCACAAGTTTGGATGGATGGATGGATAGATGGATAGCAACTTTATTGATCCTGAGGGAAAGTTTCCAGCAAAACATGTTAGTAAAAAGGCAGTAAAAAAGTTAGTAGTATAAAAAAAAAAATATACCAGATATAAAAATACAAGAAGATAAAGAAAACTGTTAAAACTGAATATAGTGCAGGGTAACAGCTGTGATACAGGACTATTAAAAAAGTGAATATAGTGCAGAAGAGACTGTTAAAAAATAAATTTAGTGCAGGGAAACTCCAGTAGCTTAGTCTATGAAAGTGCACTGTGTACATTATTATCTGTCCTGCAGACCGTCCTCCTTTGTCTTTGATTCAGTTAACAGTCACATGCATATAACATGACAACACTTTGGAGACTCATACTCTAAAATCAGGGATCATAGACACTGCAGTTGCACGCAACATCATTTCAGTAATATGTGACTGTATATCATTCATTATATATTTTCTTTCAACATGTATAGGGGGTGCACCGTTCCTGGAGGTACTGCAATACCAGGTCGATGCGTGGAGTGGACGGAGCAAGCCCCTATTCCATCTCCCTATTCCAAAAATCAATTTAATATATGGTCCCCGGGTAGGGGACGTATCAGATATTAAACTGATAAGAACAGATACTACACTTGATCTTAGCCAAAAGGCCGAGAAGCGATAACACAACACTGTCAGAGGTGAGGACCAGACTCTCTGCACTGTCATCCTCACCCACGGTTTAAATATTTATTTTTATCAATCCCATTGAGTTGTATTGGAACTGAAAAAAATGCACTAAAACACAGCAGATGAGTAAAAAGATCAGGTAGCAAAATGTGTCATTTTAACAAAGTAATGTCGCATTTTGCAACAATTTGCTACAGATCACTTCCTAGCCACGTGACACATTTAGTCCAATAGGAAGACAGAGCGCGAGTTATCTTATTTACTGTCCTAAAGAAAGCTGCAACTTCTGTTATAGACATAATGTCATCTGGATTATAAATGCTTATTTGAATCGTATAAGTCTTCTATGAAGGAAGAAAGTAATGTTTTATCTGTTAACTGCAGCACAGACAACAAACTGAGCTCTGAGCACTCTAGTGGAGAACTGGGTGAACTGCACTCTGCTATGTAAAAGACCCACTATGCTTTGTTATCTTACTAGAATAAACATTTCTCCTGGTATTCCCCCTTAAAAAAGAGATGCAAATACATTATATAGCTTTAGATCAGCAATACATACTATTTCAAAGAATTTAAATGAGTTTTTTATTGGACTAGATAGATAGATAGATAGTAACTTTATTTATCTCTAGGGAAATTCAAGTTTCCAGCATCACAGTTCCATAGTGCAAAACATGTTAGTAAAAAGGCAGTAAAAAAAAAGTTAGTACAAAAAAATATACCAGATATAAAAATACAAGGAGTATAGTATAGTGTATGGTAACAGCTGTGATGTCTGAGATGATACTGAGATTATTATTATTATTTTTAATTTAATTATTATTATTTATTTTTTTTGTTTGGTATATGTTTCATTTATGTTGCTATCAGATTTAATTCATTTATATGTATAAATGTAATTGTTTATGAAATTAACTCTGCTTATTTAATGGTGCAGTAATATTGTTATAGGGATAAGGGGTATAATTTGTTTATGCAATTATTTATTGGATTTTGTACAGAATACCAATAAAAAAAAATAAAAAAAAAAATACTGAGATGATGCCACATGAAAGTGGTTATATAAGACAATCACACATAATGAGCATCAGCGCCACCTGGTGGAGAATAACACTAACGAGCCTACACTCGTTCTGTTATTGCCAACCAGAGAAATAAAATAATTAAAATTCTATGTTGCCATTTAATGCCACTCAAAATATCTATATTGGCTACTCTGCACATTCTCTGAATGACAGTTAAAGAAAATGATAATAAGCCACAAGTGGAGTGAACAAACTTTAGGGGGTTAAAAATGAGGCTAGGCCCTAATTAACTACACCAATTAGACAAACATTAACCTGAAAAGTAGTTTTCTTCACCTTCAACTGCACAAATGCGTTTAAAATGTACCTACTTTAATTAAAGAGCTACAAAAAGTTTGTTAAGATTGAACAAACTCACCGAGGATGAAGATGGTTGATGGCCGCCATTCGCCATTAAGGAGAACTCCTCCAAGTAAACTCCAAACAAAGTTGTCTTCCAGGTGATTCCTGCAGCAGCACACGACGTATTCCACAAAGGTCTTCATAAATATGCTACAGAACTAATAAATGCACAAATAAAAATAAGCTGACATTAACTATGTCGAGCACAACAAGCGACAAGCAGAGAAATCAGGTAGATAGTCCTCAATGAGTTGCAGGCTGCAGCGGATGCTGCGGGGTCGCTGTGCACGGTGCAAAGGGGCTCAGGGTCGTGTGCAAAACTGACAGGTAAGGATGGGGGAACAGTTTTCGACGCAACACCGGAACTAGAAAAAAAAACTAGCCTGTTGGTTTAGGCAATGCCTTATTTTTGAAATATTATTTTAAAAAAAAAAAAATATATATATATATATATATGTGTAAAAAAAGACAATAGCAGGACCATGAGAGTATATAAAAAAGACATAGGCCTATTCACAGGTATTAACAGTAATTAATGTTTGTCAGACATTCTTTAAAGGTCCCATATCGTGCTCATTTTTAGGTTCTTACTTGTATTTGGGGTTTCTACTAGAACATGTTTACATACTTTAATGTTTAAAAAAACTTTATTTTCCTCATGCGGCCTGCTTGAATATAACTGTATTCACCTACTGTCTGAAACGCTCCGTTTTAATGCATTTCAATGGAATTCGGTCAGCTGATGTCATTCACATACACTGCAAAAGGAAATAAACTCGGACACATTTAGAATGTTTATGTTTAAAATTTTGAAATGGTCTATATATTGTGGATTTGTGACGTCACAAATGGACAGAAATCCTAACGACTTGTTACAAAAGCTCAGTTTCTGAATATGGGCTGTGTGTATTTCTCTGTGGATTAAGCGTTTCGATACTTTCACAGTGTTTATATAGAACTTAAACCTGCTTTATAAGATAAAAGCTATGAAAATGTCACTTTTTACAATATGGGTCCTTTAAAACAAATAATGGGGATAAACACGGATGTTGTATAACAAAACTAATAATAAAGGACAACAATGAAATTAAATGATAAAAGTCAACAACCAGCCTTTACATAAACCTGTTTGTTGCTAAATGTTCTCATCCTAGATAAGTTAGATATGGTAGCAGCCTACACTAGTTTATCATAGTTTGTCTAGCAAGATGATGAGCCAGGTAACAATAATACGACTATTGTCCCACAATAAACCTGCCCTAGTATGTTTCTGTATTGCAACTCTGATTAATCGTCAGGATGTATATTTAACATGCCTTTAGTTTTTACATCACAGTTGGATGAAAGGCATGAAATTATATTATATACAGTCTGCCATTGTTCCCTTATGAGTTCTGTAGTCCTCACAATAATTATCCCAACACAATCTGAATAATGATGTCACCAGCCCAGAAGCACTGAGCAACTCTGCAAGGCTAAAGGGCAAATGTGAACACCCTATAACAAAATTGGAGGTTCATTGCAACTGCAAAAGCCTCCAAATAAATGCATTTAAAGCTGGGGTTTAGGAGCAAACTGACCTCCGGAAGGACACATCAGCCCCGCTGCTGCTGCTGCATGTTTTGCTGTCTAATCGTTGGCTGCACGTTTAGCCAGGTAATTACCTGTTAAGCTGCTGCGATTGAACGAGGTCAAGAGGAGAAGGAAAAACAGAACGGACGGGACAGTGTGCAGCCATCCACAACACAAGAGGAGCTAAACTCAAGGAGGACGAGAGGGGCTCGGCTTCTTGTTGTTTTCTTTTCTCACCTTGTAGGAAAGGGAATAAAGGTAAGCAAATTGCAGAGAAGTAACTGGATTTATATTTAAGATGTTGGAGATCAAAGATTGTCAGTGAAAACAAACAGACTACTTTACATTAAAGTCTTTTGGTAAACATGATTTTGATCCTCTTGCAACCTTTCCTTTTGTATTACATAAAACATTTCTGAAAATATATATACAGTCACTGACACATGCAGATTGTTTTGGGGGGGAATGAATGTTGTAATTGGATACACAGTGTACGTCTATTCCTCTGTTTACCCACAGCATGTCTACGGCAGGAGACAGGAAGGTCTCTACAACTTCTGTCGAATCATCCGCAACAGATTGGTAAGTGGAGCTGTACGTTCTCACAGCACATGTGCAGTATATGACTGTGACAGACAATCCAATTTGTTTTGGAGATGCAGCCGTCTTTCGCATCGCCCCAATGCAATATTTAGTCGACCTACCATAAAATATATATAACCAAGGAAATAACATGTTAAGTGGGTCTTTTTTGGTCTGTAGCAATGCCAACTCTGCTGATATGTATTGAGTGTTTTTCACTGTATAATCAAAGTGTCTTCAAATCTTAGTTGGAAGCGTATGCATTTACCCTTTTGCTATTCATTGTTTGATTTTTTCCTTGTAGTAGCAATGCTTCCCCATCGGGTTCAGTCTCCGAAACACCCAAGAAATCATCAAAGAAGACGAAGAAAACCCCTGAGAGCATGACCAAAGTCTACAACTCTGTGCTCAACAGTGTTTTTGGGGCGGTAAGTAGCTGACACACACATATTGTGATTTAAATCTGTATAGTTTAACTGGATGTGCCCATCTTCTTCTAGGCTGTTATGGTACCCGACCACTGCTGTGGATCTGTGACCTTTGACCTATACTGCAAGGCACTTTTAAACAGCTTAAGTCATAGCTTTTTACTTTCAACACCAATCTTTTTCATTCCTGTTTCATATTTAAACACACTTATTTTCAATAAAATGTGTGTTTAATCTAATTTTGTTTAAACAACAATTTAAGGCACATTGATCTTTTAACAATGGGATTGGGAATTACTTAAACAATTATAATTTATATGACTAAAATCTAAAGGCATAGATCACCACAATACAGTGGATGCTCATTACCAGTTAAAGACGCCGTATGTCAAAACATCAGAGTCAGAAGTGAGGTGGACGTCAGGTAGTGTGCTTACAGGTCCTTACTGTTCCTGATCTTTCTGGAGCAGCTGTCACTAAGCCTGGTGCGTCTGCAGTATTACCGGCTCATTAGTTGAGGCTTACTGCCGCACTTCATTAGGGTTATCCAAATAAGGCGCGCTGCCAAACACTTGGTTGATTCAATGTGAAAATATTTACCTTTTCCATTGTACATATAGATATATGGAAACTGATTTATAAACATGAGAATTGTCTGAATTGTATAATGTCCACTTCTGACATTAACATGCATCATCTTGACATGCATGTTTATGAATTACAACATGTGTTTTATTACTGTTTTTGCAGGAGAGAGAATTAGCTCAGGCTGAGTTGGACGGTAAGTGTCACATCTCAGTGTCCACATTACAGTAGATTATAGTAATAATTACAAGTTCCATCTTAAGTAATATAAGAAAGCCTAAGCCTTTGTGACCCCTGACCTTTCTCACAGAGTTGCAAGAGGCCTTCAAAGAGTTTGACTACGATCAAGATGGATATCTGAACTACAAGGATGTTGCTGAATGCATGAGGACCATGGGATACATGCCCACGGAAATGGAGCTGCTGGAGATAGTGCAACAGATCAAGATGAGAAGTGAGCTGATAAGAAACCCTTTAAAAAATATATATAGAATACAAGCACACAATGGCTCTAATATATTCACCTCTTCTCTCCACAGTGGGCGGGTTGATGGATTTTGAGGACTTCGTCGAACTGATGGGACCCAGAATGATGGGAGAGACCGCTCACATGCTGGGACTCAAAGAGCTGCAGTCGGCCTTTGTACAGGTCAGTGACCTGAAATAAAACAATCCACATAGTTGCAAAATTACAGCAAAAGGAAAGATAGGATTTATTAAAATGAGCTGATATGAACTTTAGTCAGGTTGTATTTCCACTGAAATTTCCAGAGTAAAACTACCTTTTCTTCAAGTCGTCGACCCACTCTTCATCACTTTCTCTGTTTTTAAAGTTTGACCTGGATGGAGACGGAAAGATCACCCAGGATGAGATGAAGGAGGCGATCAAGTCGATGCTGGGGGAGAAGCTGAAGAAAGGAGAACTGGAGGAGATCTTAAAGGAGCTGGACATTAACGCAGATGGAAGCATCGACTTTGAAGGTGAGAATAAGAAGTTCAGGCACATTTATACGTTTGACTTGTTGACCAGAAGCGTGTGTTTCACAATGTTGGTCTTAAACGTGTATGACATTTTATGCAATGTGTATTATCTTCTGTCTCCTCTTCTTCAGAGTTTGTGATGATGCTCTCCATTCGCTAGCTGCTGAAAACACCGACAAGGACAGGATACTTCTGAATCATTCCGTAGATAGTAAACACAACTACGACCCAATACTGACAATTTGGCAATATTTGTAATGCAGGTATAGACATTTTCAACACTGGTTCCTAACATGGGGGTCCCGACCCCCACTAGGCGTCGCCAAAGCTTCATGGGTGGTCACGAGGCCTTCTTGATTTTAAAGAGTGAAAGATAACTTTTTAAAACAAATGTACAGTTGGCTCTACATCTCAGCATTTCTTTCATTTCTGTAAAGAAAATTAAATTAAATTGTTATTTTTAAAGTTTGGATTATTATTTAAACTATAAATTAAAACAGATCTCCCAGGATAAGGCCACGGTGAGGACCTGGACACAAGATATATTCACAGAGCCTTCCCTCTCTGCAAAACAGCCTCTTCCTGCATTGAAAAAGTACACAGTCAAAACAACCAAAGCGCTAATAGAACAATGGCCAGGGAGAAGAAAACACTGAATTTGTCAAAAAAGAAACCTTCTAAGTATGAAGGATTGTTAAAAAAGGATACACAATGCAGTGAATTGTATTAAAAGTCCCTAAAAATAACATGAAAACTCATCTCTGATGCAATATTCACAAGAAATAATCAAATCATATAATCAAAGTTCATCCAAATCGCTCGTTTTCCTGCAGTTATTGCGTTGACTATTTGGGTTAATTGTACAGTTTATCAGTTGTTCTGTGCCGTTATTGTTATGCATTGAATATAATATGAAATATCCATAAAATATGTCACTTAGTCAGGGGTCGTCAGTTTACTCAATGATAGAAAAGGGGTCCCTTAAGGAAAAAGGTTGGGAACCACTGATCTACAACACAATGTGTGCCTAACTGTAACAATTGTATGAATGATGAATTGTCAGAGGTGTGGGAAAGATGCTGTATGACTCTTGTATGGCATCAAATATGGTGCATGCTGTCAACAGTTATTTTGGTGGATACATGAACGTTTTGCAGTGATATATAACTACTTATATATATATAACATGTAAATAAGACTGAGATGTTTTACTACTTTAATAAAGAATTCAAAATTGTGTGTTTTTAAAACGTGTCTTTCAATTAAACAACACAATGCTATTGTAATATGCAATATAAGTAATGGACTGATGACATTTAAAACTCTCAAACAGACTTTATTCCAAAAAGAAGTCTTTTATTACCTCCAGGTCATTGTCAAACAACAAAATAGAAATGATAATTATAATCTTCTAGAGAATATAAGTTAAATATAAATTCAATTCATGAACATTAAATATTTTCTTTTGATGAGAACCAACACAGATAGTTTGCTTTGACAACACTCAATATTTGAAGTTGAAAGCCATTTTGGCCATAATCATGCAGCCCTACCACATTCAGTCATAGAAAATAAAAACAGTGAATATAAATTTAAAATAAAGATTATTCAATGAAAACTACACAAAAGAGGAAAATATAATGTTGAACTACAAAACAACAAGAAAAAGAGAATATGTATGAAGCAGATAAAAACAATAATGGGAACACATCTGGAATAAATCATTCTAAACTCAAGGCTCACATACTGTCTTTGAGGAGCTTTTGACCATATCCCATGGCCTTCTTCAGCACTTAACCTTCCTCAGTTGTCATCACTTGACGCTAGTCCAGTACAGTCACATGATAACAGGTGGTTGTATTCGGGGGGAGATGGTAACCCCTGTCTCTGTTCAAAGAGGGTCTCTGGTGTCGGATGGGAATGTCCTCCTTGATCTTTGTCCAGTTGTCGACTCATGGATGGATGATTGAACGGGTCTACGGTGCACAGGCCCAGGGGGTCGAATACAGTCAAAGTTTCTGTTCTTTACAAAACAATTTATCCAGAAAATACTCAGCAGATTAATGGATGGTTAAGAAAAAAAATATATTACAGGAATAAAGGCCAGTATTTAGTTGTAGCCACAATAAAATACATGCTGTTTACAAAATAAAGTCACTGTTGGTAAGACTTCAATGTGGAGAGAAGCTCAGAATATAACAACACAGCTATCAGGGCATGGGGAGGAGGCAAGAGAAAACAGCTAGCTGGGCTCTGAAACGTGTTCACAACAATGCAGTGTGAATACGCTGGTGGACTTTAAGATTACTACACTGAGAAAAAGTTTTCCCACATTGGTCACACCAGTATGGCTTCTCTCCAGTGTGAATGCGTTGGTGGGATTTAAAGTGACTACCATGAGCAAAAGTTTTACCACAATGGTCACACCAGTATGGCTTCTCTCCAGTGTGAATGCGTTGGTGGGATTTCAGGTGACCTGATGTTGTGAAAGCTGCTCCACATACATCACAGCTGTAAGTTTTTTCTCCAGTGTGAATGCGTTGATGGGATTTCAGGTGACCTGATGTTGTGAAAGCTGCTCCACATACATCACAGCTGTACGTTTTTTCTCCAGTGTGAATGCGTTGATGTATTTTTAGTTTAGCTGATGTAATGAAAGCTGCGCCACATTCATCACAGCTGTAGGGTTTCTCTCCAGTGTGAATGCGTTGATGTATTTTCAGGGCACCTGATGTAATGAAAGCTGCTCCACATACATCACAGCTGTATGGTTTCTCTCCAGTGTGAATGCGTTGATGTATTTTTAGTTTAACTGATGTAGTGAAAGCTGCTCCACATTGTTCACAGCTGTAGGGTTTCTCTCCAGTGTGAATGCGTTGATGTATTTTCAAGTTACCTGATTCATTGAAAGCTGCCCCACATTCATCACAGCTGTAGGGTTTCTCTCCAGTGTGAATGCGTTGATGTATTTTCAGGTAACCTGATTGAATGAAAGCTGCTCCACATTCATCACAGCTGTAGGGTTTCTCTCCAGTGTGAATGCGTTGATGTATTTTCAGGTGACCTGATTGAGTGAAAGCTGCTCCACATTCATCACAGCTGTAGGGTTTCTCTCCAGTGTGAATGCGTTGATGTTTTTTCAGGGAACCTGATGCAGTGAAAGCTGCTCCACATTCATCACAGCTGTAGGGATTCTCTCCAGTGTGAATACGTTGATGTACTTTTAGTTTAACTGATGTAGTGAAAGCTGCTCCACATTGCTCACAGCTGTAGGGTTTCTCTCCAGTGTGAATGCGTTGATGTATTTTCAAGTTACCTGATTCATTGAAAGCTGCCCCACATTCATCACAGCTGTAGGGTTTCTCTCCAGTGTGAATGCGTTGATGGGTTTTCAGGTGACCTGATCTATTGAAAGCTGCCCCACATTCATCACAGCTGTAGGGTTTCTCTCCAGTGTGAATGCGTTGATGGGTTTTCAGGTTATCTGATCTATTGAAAGCTGCTCCACATTCATCACAGCTGTAGGGTTTCTCTCCAGTGTGAATGCGTTGATGGGTTATCAGGTGACCTGATTGAGTGAAAGCTGCTCCACATTCATCACAGCTGTACTGTCTCTCTCCAGTGTGAACTCTCTGATGAATCAGTCCCTTTCTTCCTCTCAGTTTCTATAGCAACAGACATACAGACAGAGAGAGAGAGAGTCAGTGAGATGCCATGGTGGAGCGACCTATCTAGAACAATAAAGAACATTTAGAGCATGTCAGTGGAACATAATCCACAATGTTCCAGTCTGACTAATGCACTACCACCTGTGACAACCAACTGCAGGGCCATGTCCCTCTGTAGACATTTGATTGATCACCACAGTCGCCCCCCCCCTTGACATTTATTAATTATCAGGCGACATCCCCATTATGGAGTTGCGTTATGGGAAATGTAAGACTCAGTATAGTTGAAGATTAAACCATACCACGCACTAAGTCAGTCATTCATTCAATTTATTTCAACTCAGAAACACATTGAGGTAGAGACCTCATTTCCTATATAGCCGGGTAAAAAAAAAAAGTACATTCATACTGTGATTCATACACAAAACTGTTCAGCTCTTTCATTTTAAAACACATACATAGTTATTACAAATAGAAGTATTTTTATGTCCTTATTGTATTTTTTCTATTCTATAGTTGTGTCTTGGCTTTACCAGCACAGTGCTTGCTTTTATTATTATTTATTTTTATTTCTCTTACTATGTTTATTGTTATGCACCAAAAACAAAAAGGCAAATTCATTGTATGTGTAAACCCTAATTCTGATTTCTGCTATTCTCTCTCTTTTAGCTGTTTTTGATCTCTACCAACTACTGAGGTAAAATTTCTGTCTCTGTAGCTGCTAAATATTCAACTATGTTCAGGTAGTGGACAGAGTACCTGAGCAGGTAGTGAGCAGAGTACCTGAGCAGGTAGTGTACAGAGTACCTGAGCAGGTAGTATACAGAGTACCTGAGCAGGTAGTGAACAGAGTACCTGAGTAGGTAGTGAACAGAGTACCCGAACAGGTAGAGTACAGAGTACTTGAGTAGGTAGTGAACAGAGTACCTGAGCAGGAAGTGAACAGAGTACCTGAGCAGGCCGTGTAAAGAGTACCTGAGCAGGAAGTGAACAGAGTACCTGAGCAGGTAGTGGACAATCATCCAATCAACTCAAAACAAGAGTCAATTCCAACAGGAGAATACACTGTTTACCATTGGCAGAGCATTTTGGCAATTTTTTCCTGGGCGCTACCCACATAATCAGCTGTGCTGCTCATCCCACAAATGCATGATCCTTAGAAGTTGGACATCATTGTGAAGGTAAATAAACAGGCTTCCCAACGATGTAAAATACAATGACAGTTAGCATTGTAACAACAGAGAAATAATCGACCAAACACAAGTTTCCGAACTTTTTTCCCCCAGTATAAAAGGCCTCAACTAACAGAGAAAATTAACCTGCAGATGACCTTTTGGCCTTTTGGAACAGCTGCTGAGTGTCCAACGGTGTCCATTGCAGCCAACATCGCACTGCTGATCCTGACACGTGTCAGAGGGATGTAACACTCCTTCATCACCTGTAAAATAAGAATACAGAAACACTATTATTGACACTCTCAGTGTGTTCTCTTTATTTATTTTATTTTTTATTTATTTATTTGCACATATATAAAACTTCATAAAATCCAGTCAATGAAAAAAAAAAAAAGAAATGTGTCAGGAGAGGTCAAGAAGCCACAGGCTTATACATAGGACCCCCCCACCAACCCCAGGAGAAAAAAAAACAATAACAATGTTCCAATCCACGTACTTCCGGAAGTACACTTCAATGTAGTGCACTTCATGCACTCTATACTTACTTTGAGTATTGCATGAATTTCAACGGGGTAGGGTCGTCTCAAATCGAATACTCTGCGCCGCACTTACCGAAAATGACGATCGCAACATTTCACCGCGGCTCGTTACCCACCAAAATATCTTCTTCTTCTTCGGGGTTTTACGGCAGCTGGCATCCTTTGTGTTGCACTGCTGCCCTCCTTCAGGTTTTACCCGTCCACTACCCGCCAAAATATCTGCCTGCTTTGTTGATCAAGAATACACAGAAAATGAAAGCAAAGTGGAAATTACGTTTCCAACGTCGTCGCCTACGCCTACGATATGTCCTCCTGTTGGCTGAAAATGCACCGGTATGTTTACGTATTGTATTGTATAAAATGTGAGCAGTGTTTCCCCGAGGATGGAGGCGTAGCAGCAGCTGCAACAGTCCTGTTTTTTTGTGCGCCTTGTCGGGAGGTTTCTATGTCTGCCGGCACCAGAAGGGCTCTTGAGCGAAGCCAGAAAAAAACTGAGTGAGCATCAGAAAACTGGGTGTGTCACATGATCTAGAGGTGGACTAGGACTGAAATCCAGCCCGGGACTTTGAGATGAAGAGGGTCTTTATGTGAGCGCCCAAGGACATTTTTAGGCAGTATTAACACTAATATAGCCCCCCCAGCTGCCACCTCAGTAGATATTTATGAAAATTTGTAGCTGTTTTTTCCTCTTCTTGGTGTCGTTATGAAGCCATGAAGCCATGAAGTCATGAACACTGACCTGATCATAGGACGAGCCTGCTGCTGGTGTTCTGGGGACTATGTTGCTCCACTGGTCCAGGTTCTGCTGGTCCTCCTCCTTTTTGATCTTGAAGTGCTCCTGGTCCTGGTCTCTGTTTCAGAAAGTGTGATTAGTGTTTTATTTCCTCATTCATTCAGTCCGTATCGAAGGTTTACTGTGTGTCAGATATTAGTTTGTTACTCAGGACTGTCTAAAGTTACTCTTTTATGTGCTGTCAGTCATTTCTTTGAACATTAAAATATCACACAGCATCAAGTCGCCCTCAGCACAGAATAAAACCTCTGCATGTCCTTATTTATAACACTGTGACTCTGAACACAGACAGCTGTCAGTTTGTTAGAGCCGTTCCACTAAAGTGTTTATTGCTCATAATGTGTAATCTCAGTTTAAACAGTAAAGATCAGTATGAAGCTCAGACACGTAGGATCAATGAATAATGATCTCTATCAGTAACAGAATTCCTCTAATATTGTAGATTATATGTTAATATTTCTGAGTGAGCAGGATGGCGGTGAAGCTGCAGAACGGAGTTAGAAAGAGAGTTTTTTTAAATAGGCGGCGTATAGTCTGAACAGGTTTTAACAGCATTTCATTGACTGTGTTTAAATTGACTCCATTTGTTGAAGTAGCTGAAATAAAGTCACTGAATGCTGTTGAGCCAAGCTCCAAATAGATGTCTACTATTTAAAATCTACTCTATTTAACCTTTAAATCACCCAACGCATTATTCAGATCGGCTCAGACTGTGAGCTTACAGTCATGTCTCTCTGTCTCTGATGAATAGATTTGATATTTTTCATCTTCCGTTGCTGCTCCTGTGTTTTGTCCCGTCACATTAAAGCTGAATAAATCTATTTAAATGTAATGTAGGCTACAGTCTAATACACAGTCACATTCACCACTTTATCATCCATTAAGGAAATGTCAGTCTGCTAGAAGATGAATTAATGGACAACACTGAATTAAACGTGATGGTGTTATTGACACTTTTCCCTGCTCTGACTTTTTTAAAGAGAAATGTGCACAGTCAGCATATACATGCATTAATATCTCTACGTGGACTGGATTCAGATGGAGGCTGTGGCTCTTACTTACCTGTTGCCATGGTGAATCGTAGTATCGGTGCTCCCCTGATCATGGCTGTTTTCATCCTCACATTTGATTGAACAAACTGGGATCAGCTGTTCTGGAACCGAAAACTTTTCCATCTCAGTGTTTGTTAAAGCTGCTTCCTGAAACGGGCTCCTGGTCTCTGAGTTCCAGCAGGTCTCTCCACTCTGACTGATGGACTCTGTTGTCCTGGACTCACTACAAATCAAAGCACACACAGATATTCAGGTTACTGCTGTCTCCTCTGTGTCTCCAAAGTGTGTGAAGGAGCGCTATCGCAGGTCCTTCCTTCCTGCAGCTGTCAGACTCTGCAACCAGCACTACTCCCAGTAGACCACTTACAGTTACACACCAAAAAACTGACAATAACCTGATATTTTCAGGTGGAATTTAATTCATTCTCACTGTGCAATATCATTTTCCACTTGTGCAATTTTGTTAATAGTCTGTTTATTGTCAATACTGTATATACTGCTCCTATTTTTATACTTCCTTCTATTTAAATGGTTCATATTTTGTTACACTGTGTTAGCTGATGCATCTTGTTTTTTGCACTATCCCCTTACCTGTTGCCATGGTGAATGGTAGTATCAGAGCTCCATTGATGATGGCTGTTTTCATCCTCACATTTGATTGAACAAACTGGGATCAGCTGTTCTGGAACCGAAAACTTTTCCATCTCAGAGTTTTGTTAAAGCTGCTTTCTGAAACGGGCTCCTGGTCCTGGTCTCTGAGATCCAGCAGGTCTCCACTCTGACTGCTGGACTCACTACAAATCAAAGCACACACAGATATTCAGGTTACTGCGGTTTCCTCTGGTTTTACACCCATCTACGTAGTGCTGATAACATGGTCCATGTTAGCATGAAAACAGCTGCAGCTCTTCTCTAAGGAATGCTCTGGTTTCCATGGAAACTATCAAAGATCACATAGATGTGTGTGATCTGGTTAAAGAGACAGCTCACAGATACAGGTTTGAACCAACTGTTCGAGACACGCACTTCCTGTTTTGCCAATGTTGAGGATGATTCTAGAAACGAACCAAAGCGACTGAGAAAAACTGTGAAACTACTCTAAAACTGGACTAAAACACAAAAGAACTGGAAGTTCAAGCTTCTTCTTCTTTGGTGTTTATTGGCGGCTGGCAAACCATCTTAGAGGTGCATTACCGCCACCATCTGGACAGGAGTGTGGAACAGGAGATTGTGCAGAAACAAAATAAAAAAATAAAATAAAAAAAGAATAGTAATAATGAGGAAAACTCTAGATTCGTTTAACTAAATCAGTTTCTCTTAAAAACTGAATAATTTCACAATATATGTTATCTTCTGTATTCCCCAATAGACCTGACAATGAAAAGTCCTGATGTTTTGCCTTCCTGAGTGACTGTAAAAGGTGATTCCTCTGGATACTGTTATTCCTGCAGTGTATCAGTACATGTTCGACAGTTTCTGGTTGATTACAATATGTGTATTTCCCAGTTGGGTGCTTGCCTATTCTATATAATGAGGGGTTAAGACCTGTTTGTCCGATTCTCAGTCGAATAATGACATTTTCTTCCCTTCTTTTCCAGCCCACCTTTCTAAAAATAATAATAATAATAATAATAATAATAATAATAATAATAATAACAATAATAATAACAATAATAATAATAATAATAATAAAAATAATAATAACAATAATAATAATAATAATAATAATAACAATAATAATAATAATAATAATAATAACAACAATAATAACAATAATAATAATAATAATAATAACAATAATAATAACAATAATAATAATAATAATAACAATAATAATAACAATAATAATGATAATAATAATAATAATAACAATAATAATAACAATAATAATAATAATAATAATAATAATAATAATAATAATGAGGAAAACTCTAGAGTCGTTTAACTAAATCAGTTTCTCTTAAAAACCGAATAATTTCACAGTATATGTTATCTGCTGTGTTTGGACAAACTGTTTGGAGAAACGCACTTCCTGTTTTGCAAAATGTTGAGGATGATTCTAGAAACTGTGAAACTCCTCTCAAACTGGACTAAAACACAAAGGAACTGGAAGTTTAATCAGATAACAGGAGCACACATTATAGTGAGCTAAAGGCTAACAGCTAGCAGTTAGCAGTTAGCCACACAGCAGCAGACCGAAGCTAACAATTCGCTTTGATTTCCGGGTCAAAAACACATTATTACACTCAGTAAAGTGTTTACCTGAGTGTGTGCAGGTTCACCTGCAGCTCTGCCGCCTCAAAACGGACAAATAGGCTCGTCAGCTAACACAACAACAACTATCCTAGCGCTAGCCCGAGATCACAACAACACAACCACACTTCCGGTTACAAGTACTTCCGGTTCAACGTATTTCCGGTCTGGTTTTTCACTTTAATGTGACAGAAAGTCTCCACCTGGAGGTCAGGAGGGAAACAACAGACACACATAGGATTTTATTAATCAACGTTATTATATTCAGTGGTGGAATGTAAATAAGTACATTTAGTACTTTAGTACTGTGATTCAAGGTACTTGAGGCCATCTGACTTTTAAATAGATAATTCATGACACCTTCTCACACAAAAATATCTTATACTGTATATGTTCTTAATATGCCTTGTACAAAGTATTTCTGATATATGTACATTCATACTTCCTGATATGTATATGTTCTTAATATGCCCTTGTACAAAGTATTTCCTTTTATAATTGTAATATAACTTATTATTTTAATGGAGCTTCCCAGCAAAAAGCATTTCACACGATTATACCTGTTCTGCTACTTCCTACCCAGCCAACATGGTTATGTGGGCCCCACATGGGTTATGCTGAGGGTACCTGGGTTCCAAGTGGGTATGGGCCCAAAATGGGCATCTTATCTGGGGCCCACTTGGATCAACTAAGTAGGTCACACATGGGCTCCCCATGTGGGCTCCCCATGTGGGTCCTAGTTGGGTCACTACTGGGAAATTAGTGCATGGGGCCAACATGGAAACTGTGGACAAACCCACTTCAGAATCAGAATCAGAATCAGAATCGTATTTATTGCCAGGTGTAAGAGGTATACACTAGGAATTTGCTTTGGTTATGTTGGTGCAAGTCAAAACAGTATAATAACAGAAGAATAAAAACAGAGCGCACCAACTCGCCGAGGCAGCTGTAGTTAGCGTCATCTTACAACCCATATTTCAGCCCATGTACTCCCCATGTAGTTCCCACATTGAACTTAAACCTGGGGCCGAGATGGGTTTTGGTTTATGTTGCCCAGATTGGGCCCATATAACAATCAGTGTACTCCTGCATGAAACCCACAAGGGCAATTGGCATGGGGCCATTATGGAACCCACGGACAATCCCATATAGGGCCCATTTTTCAGCCAATTTACTACCCAAATGGGCCCCACATACAAATGTTGGCTGGGTACTTCTCCTCCACTACATCTCAGAGGGAAATATTGTACTTTTTACTCCACTACATTTATCTGACAGCTTTAATTACTTTACAGATGACAGCTTTTCATCCCCTTCCTGTCTAGTGAAAACTACGTATCTCCAGATGTGTTGATGTTGAATGTTTGCGGTAAATCTGTTCTATAGGACTAGTTGTTGGTATCCCTTAAGTTGCACACCCATAGGCATGCTTCCTCGACTCAGTACGGTGGTCAAGTGAGCGATGGCATCTTCGACCACTGATATTAAACAAAGAGGAATACACCGGAATATGGTGAAAAGGTTCAATAATTGACCGTTTAGACTAGTGCATCCGTGTTCTCGCCATGCTGCAGCATCTCGCTGATCTCTCAGCCCCGCCCCCCTTGAAAAGGTCCCATTGGAAGAGAGCTCCTGGTTTAGGCTTTCCTAGCTTTTCCTAACTCAGGACTCCAGATTTTGAGGTTTCTCCTATTGTTCAGAATCACATCTTCAGACCAGCAAAGAGCAAGATTCCACCGAAAGAGAATGGAAGAAGAACATAAAGGCAAAGAGCAGAAACACAGCAGCATGGTCTCTCAGATAAGAGTTTATTTTAAAGTGTCGGTCAGCCCGCTCAGAAGATGCATTCTGGCCAATCACAGGGATTGCAGAGTCAGTCTTCAACTCCTGAAAGCTCTTATTCTTTTAATTATGATTTTTACAATTGAACAATTACATGATTTCAAATTTTATTTTCGATAGTAGCTTTAGCGTTTTGATAGTGAAACACAGAATGGTACTAAACATGACATTAGTGTTATCAAAGATGGTGGAATTGTGTTAATGGTACAATTCCTAGCTTAAAGGCAGTGGAATAAAAGTCTAACTAAGGCAAACACATACGGTTATACACACACACCCACACATACTAATACACTATATTAATTGTCCTTGGACAAATCTTTCTAGTAGAGATCAGAGTCCGCAGTGGAATCTCTGTTAGGGCGCTTTAGATAGATAGATAGATAGATAGTAACTTTATTGATCCCGAGGGAAATTCAAGTTTCCAGCATTACAGTTCCATAGTGCAAAATATGTTAGTAAAAAGGCAGTCATTATGATGGCTAATGGTGGAGGGATGTTAATGTAAGTGTCTAAGGAGGGGAAGGATTAATAGCAGGCTGAGAGCAGCATTCTGGGTTAGCTGAGAGAGCTGCAGTAGTCCAGATGGGAGATGACAAGCTACTGGATGAGCTCATGCTTTTTCTCTCTTTTCAAGGAAAAAGATGCATTTTTCATTTCAGCTGAAACATTTCAAAGTGGAGCTGACATGTCTTCACCTCAGCTGGCGCCATCTTTACTTAGCAGTTAAACTTCCTCAGTTGTCATCACATGACACTAGTCCAGCACAGTCACATGACAACAGGTGGTTGTATTCGGGGGGATATTGTAACCCCTGTCTCTGTTCAAAGATGGTCTCTGGTGTCGGATGGGAATGTCCTCCTTGATCTTTCTCCAGCTGTCAACTCGTGGATGGATTATTGAACGGGTCTATGGGGCAGAGGCCCAGGGGGTCGAATACAGTCAAAAGTTTTTGATCTTTACAAAACAAATCAAATAGAAAGTACTAGCGGATTAATGGATTGTAAAGAGTAAAGGCCAGTATATAGTCGTAGCCAAAATAGCATACATGCTGTTTAGAATATAAAGTTACTGTTGGTCAGACTTCAATGTGGAGAGAAGCTCAGAATATAACAACACAGCTATCAGGGCATGGGGAGGAGGCAGAAGGAAACAGCTATCTAGGCTCTGAAAAATGTTCACAACGATGCAGTGTGAATACGCTGGTGTTTTTTAAGGTGATGACCCCGAGAAAAAGTTTTACCACATTGATCACACCAGTACGGTTTCTCTCCAGTGTGAGTGCGCTGGTGTTTTTTAAGGGAACTACCATTAGAAAAAGTTTTACCACATTGTTCACACCAGTATGGTTTCTCTCCAGTGTGAATGCGTTGGTGGGCTTTAAGGTTACTACCATGAGAGAAAGTTTTACCACATTGGCCACACGAGTAAGGTTTCTCTCCAGTGTGAATGCGTTGGTGGGATTTAAGCTGTTCACTCTGAGAATAAGTATTCCCACATTGGTCACACCAATACGGTTTCTGTGCAGTGTGAATGCGTTGGTGGACATCAAGGCTACCTTTAGTGGTGAAAGCTGACCCACATCGGTCACAGCTGTACGGTTTCTCTCCAGTGTGAACACGTCGGTGGATTTCAAGGCTACCTTTAGTGGTGAACGCTGCCCCACATAGCTCACAACCAAACGGTTTCTCTCCAGTGTGAACACGTCTGTGGATTTCAAGGCTACCTTTAGTGGTGAAAGCTGCCCCACAGTGATCACAGCTGAACGGTTTCTCTCCAGTGTGAACACGTCGGTGGATTTCAAGGCTACCTTTAGCGATGAAAGCTGTCCCACATTGGTCACAGCTGAACGGTTTCTCTCCAGTGTGAATGCGTTGGTGGGCTTTAAGGTGACTACCCTGAGAAAAAGTTTTTCCACATTGGTCACAGCTGAATGGTTTCTCTCCAGTGTGAATGCGTTGGTGGCCTTTAAGGTGACAAACCTGAGAAAACGTTTTCTCACATTGATCACAGCTGTGTAGTTTCTCTCCAGTGTGAACTCTCTCATGAATCTTTAAATATCCAGATGTTGTGAAGGATTTGTCACAGTGCTGACAGCTGTGACGTTTGAGTTCCCCTCCTCTCCGTTTCTATAGCAACAGACAGAGAGAGAGAGAGAGAGAGAGAAGAGAAAGAGAGTCAGTGAGATGCCATGGTGGAGCGAGATGTATAAAACCATAAATAACATTTATAACATGTCTGTGGAACATAACCCACAATGGGCCTCGTGCAGCAATGTTCTCATAAATCTATCTTAGGTTTTCTGTTAAGACAAAAAATAAGAGAAGTCAACTCCAGATGCACCAGGTGTGCTGAATGATGAATCCCACTTGATAAATTGGAGGCGTGTGCCTGACTGTTTATTATTAGCATAGGTAACGCCCCTAATCACTATATAAGGGCAGGTGTTGTGCTGTGTTGTGTTAATATCTCTGAGGGATTCCGTCGAAATTGTCTTAGAGATTGACAGCTTTTGCTCGTCATGGTGCCCCTCACGCATAAGGCCCGCCTCCAGGAAGAAGATAACAATCGGTGCATTTTTGCATGTCCTCCTGCCGATTTCAAGTTTCCAACACGGAATTTGTTGTTCACAATGTGGCATTATCAGGGAACGGAGACGAGAAAGCATTAATGCAGATCTCATGATTGCATATTTTTACTGAATATCGGTCGATATGGATTGGCAGTAAAACTTTATTTCACACTATGATGGTTAAACTGTGTAATTTATCTGCGGTTCACAGGAGTGTCAAACCGTGGGGGAGGGGGT
Organism: Sebastes umbrosus; assembly: GCF_015220745.1. Lineage (NCBI taxonomy): Eukaryota > Metazoa > Chordata > Actinopteri > Perciformes > Sebastidae > Sebastes > Sebastes umbrosus. The sequence goes on from NC_051290.1 coordinate 7,981,330, forward strand.
TATCCATACGGATCCATAACACAACTACTAGTTAACAACAAGCAGAAAGTCATAAAAGCTCAAATTATAAAGGAGAAATGATTGAAGAGTCCAACTGGAGTAGCACAGAGACATGTGTGCACCGTCCACATGAAGCGTAAAAACAGCACTCGTGACTCATCATTACACATTTTGTTAGAAAAAAAACGTGTGGGGGAAGCTTCTGATGACAGAGGAAATGTGCTGCTTTAATGACATAAATCCGAGCTACCTACTAACCTGCGCATGTGTCATTTTCAACACAGTTTTCAGTTTTGTGGGTAAAAACATCAGTTTTGTGTCATTTGAACAGTAATTTATTCAGTTATTGACTCTTCCTCGTGTCTTTAGTGTCGTTATGAAGCCATGAAGTCATGAACCCTGACCTGAACATCGGTGGTATCAGAGGACGAGCCTGCTGCTGAACTTCTGGGGACCATGTTGCTCAGCTGGTCTGGGATCTGCTGGTCCGGGATCTGCTGGTCCTCCTCCGTTTCGCTCTTGTAGTGCTCCTGGTCCTGGTCTCTGTTTCAGAAAGTGTGATTAGTTTTTTATTTCCTCATTCATTGCCACATTATTTTGTGTCAGATGTTAGTTTGTTACTCAGGACTGTCTAAAGTTACTCTTTTATGTGCTGTCAGTCATTTCTTTGAACATTAAAATATCACATAGCATCAAGTTGCCCTCAGCTCAGAATAAAACCTCTGCATGTCCTTCTTTATAACACTGTGACTCTGAACACAGACAGCTGCCACTCTGTTAGAGCAGTTCCACTAAAATGCTTTCACTGACTGTTTAAATTGACTCCATTTGTTGAAGTAGCTGAAATAAAGTCACTGAATGCTGTTGAGCCAAGATCCAAATATAATAAATTTTATATTTTTCATCTTCAGTTGCTGCTCCTGTGTTTTGTCCCGTCACATTAAAGCTGAGTAAATCTATTTAAATGTAATGTAGGCTACAGTCTAATACACAGTCACATTCACCACTTTATCATCCATTAAGGAAATGTCAGTCTGCTAAAAGATTAATTAATGGACAACACTGAATTAAACTTGATTGTGTTTCTGACACTTTTCCCTGCTGGGACTTTTTTAAAGAGAAATGTGCACAGTCAGCATATACATGCATTAATATCCCTACATGGACCGGATTCAGATGGAGGCTCAGCCTCTTATTTACCTGTTGCCATGGTGAATGGTAGTATCAGAGCTCCATTGATCATGGCTGTTTTCATCCTCACATTTGATTGAACTAACTGTGATCAGCTGTTCTGGAACCGAATATTTTTCCATCTCAGAGTTTGTTAAAGCTGCTTTCTGAAACAGGCTCCTGGTCCTGGTCTCTGAGATCCAGCAGGTGTCTCCACTCTGACTGCTGGACTCTTGTTGTCCTGGACTCACTACAAATCAAAGCACACAGAGATATTCAGGTTACTGCTGTCTCCTCTGTGTCTCCAAAGTGTGTGAAGGAGCGCTATCGCAGGTCCTTCCTTCCTGCAGCTGTCAGACTCCACAACCAGCACTACTCCCAGTAGACCACTTACGCTTACACACCAAAAAACTGACAATAACCTGATATTTTCAGGTGGAATTTCATTTCATTCTCACTGTGCAATATCATTTTCCACTTGTGCAATTTTGTTAATAGTCTGTTTATTTGTCAATACTGAATATACTGCTCCTATTTTTATACTTCCTTCTATTTAAATGGTTCATATTTTGTTACACTTTGTTTAGCTCTTTTTTTTTTTAACTGTGTTAGCTGATGCATCTTGTTTTTTGCACTATCCCCTTTGCTGCTGTACACTGCAAAGTTCCCCACTGTGGGACTAATAAAGGAATATCTTATCTTATCTTACCTCTTCTCTCAGGGATGCTCTGGTTTCCATGGAAACACTATCAAAGATCACATAGATGTGTGTGATCTGGTTAAAGAGACAGTTCACAGAAACAGGGTTTGGACCAAATGTTGAGGATGATTCTAGAAACTGTGAAACTCCTCTCAAACTGGACTAAAACACAAAGGAACTGGAAGTTTAATCAGATAACAGGAGCACAGATTAAAGTGACAGCTAGCAGTTAGCCACACAGCAGCTAGGCCGAAGCTAACAGCGGCTAATGAGCTGGTTAGCATCGGAGCTAATGTCAAAGAAACATTATTAAAGTGTTTACCTGAGTGTGTGCGGGTTCACCTGGAGCTCTGCCGCCTCAAAACGGACGAATATGCTCGACAGCTAACACAACAACTAACCCGAGATCACAACAACACAACCACACTTCCGGGTTGCATTACTTCCTTGTTGTTCTTCTTCTTCTTTGGTGTTTATTGGCGGTTGGCAAACCAGCTTATAGGTGCATTACCACAACCTACTGGACTGGAGTGTGGAGCAGTAAATTAGCAGGAAAATAAATAAATAAAATAAAATAAAATAAAATAAAATAAAATAAAATAAAATAAAATAAAATAAAATAAAAATTAATTATTATTATTATTATTATTATTATTATTATTATTATTATTATTATTATTATTATTATTAATAATAACTAACTAAATAGAATAATAATTATAATACTACTAATAATTAAATTCTCTCCATTATTCCTACCAAGTGCGTGCCCTCCTTCCTCAGTGTTTCGCTGATAGGCCAATGCAAATTGAATGTCTTACAGGTTTCAAACAACTGTCATTTCGTACAATGTAGTCATTGAACTCAACACTACAAGAGGGACACTACCAGAAAGCATTTGACCGTATAGAGTGGGAGTACTGATTTAGGACACTGAAAGAGATTCTTTTGGGAATATTTCTATTGATTGAGTCAAGTTACATTGTGCATTTCCCGAAGCTTTTGTATTGATTAATGGTTGTCTTCTTGGGTATTTCCAATAGGCAGAAGTACAGAACAGGGTTGGATCCTGTCTCTATTACTTTATGCTTTGGTCGTAGAGCCTCTAGTGCAAGTTACCAGGTAAGGGGTATTCAAACAAGTACCAGAACACTTACGATTTCATTATAAGCAGATGACATACTTGTGTTTATGAGTGATCAGTTAAAAATATACATTTCTCTTTTCTTTAAAAAAAAATTACAAACAAGAAATAATCGTAATCATATCTGTAATCATAAATTAACTTACACATTTACCCAATTATTAAAAGCAATTACAGCTTTCACTGTTTCATGATATTTATGTATGTATATATTTCCTGTGGATTAACAGAGGCCTAAGTAAAGTTGAATCCTGAATTTTGCACACATACATACTTCACAATGCAATAGATGATTAGAATGGACATCCTGGGACCTTTGTTAGCTGTTCCAAGTAAGCCCTTAAAGATGGGTTTTCCTTTGGGATCAGTTGAATCTGTTTCTGTGAGGCATAATAATTCATAAGGCTTCTCATGTTTTTTTCCTGTACCAAAAGAGAACATTCATCCAGCCATCTGCTGAAGTTTTTGTTGCACTTCGCATTACATTTTGTTTTTCTTGTGAAACAAATACTTCCCAAATTGTCTGTCCTATTGTCCCGGGGTCTTGTACTGTGAGGTGCTGCTACACAGCTGATCCGGTGAGATGTTAATCCTCCTCACGTTCAGCTCTGCAGCAAATGCTCTAGCCTTCTGGTAAAAGAAGAGAGAGAGTTCCCGATCTACTAGGAAGTTGTGGTAGATGGTGGCGAGGCGGGTGCACAGCTGCAGCTGAGACTTCTTGTTGCCCAGATCCATGGCTGCAGCTAGAGCCAGGTGGTAGTAGCCTGCAGCATCAAATGGGTCCTGTAGAGATAACAGCAAAATGCGTTGCCCCTTAAAAAAGTGTAATTTAGTCACATTACTGGTTTTCATATTTCATACAAAATACAAGTGAGGTCATGGTTGCGATTTTTTAAATCCTGTTAGTTATTTGAGATCATAATTAATTTATATTTAATTTATTTCAATTCATATAAATGTATATCTTGAAATAATAAGTTATTTTTATTAAGTTATATGAAGCAATATATGCAACTTTACAGGGGATTGTATATCAGTAATAACCATACTTTCAGTTATAATAATTGCTGGCACTCATTTCAAATAGAGAACATTTTTTAAATGAGACTTGAGCATTATTACTATTTATACTTATTTATACAAAACATCCACTTCATCGTTTGATAAAGAAATGTAAACTGTAGTTTAGCTTAATGTGTTCGGGAGGGTATATGAATTGAAACAGACATAGTCCTATATATTACAAATGTTGATTATAAGTATTGAGTAATGTTGCTGATTTGTTCTATTCAGTCAACTTTCTTTAATGAATATTGTGCCACGTTTTCTAATGTGGCACAAGCTTATCGTTCATCATCTTATTTTTGAAAGGCTAAACGCCAACGAATATGGATTGAAGCAGAATATTTAGTTTTGTTTCGGAAACAACTGAGGAACTCTATTTAGATCATAGTTCCTCCGGTGGAAACAAGCTAGAACATCAAGTAGAGCTCTGATCCAAGTCAAAATAACAAATGAGAAATGTCACATGTTGGCAAGGATTCAATATGAAATACAGAAAAACCATCCAATATCTATCATTTAATCCCTTACCTTGAGGTCATAGAATATGATGTCCCCCAGTGTCTGGTACACCCGGGCATAGTACAGTGTTTCCTCATCAAACAGCAGAGTTGTTGGACAGAGGGTCAGGGTTTTCAGGTAATAGTGTTCAGCCAGTTCATACTGGTCCAGACAGTGGAACAGAGAGGCCAGACGATGGTAAGCCACTCGTTCATTCAGCGATTCACCTGTATGTACAACAAAACACAAAGGTAGACACAGTTATTAAATTATAGCACATGACTTCAAACTGTCAGGATATCTGTAAGTTCAGTTCTCAGCTCAGTTTGGTTAACCCATTATATTTTGGAGCAGATCCGAATCATGGGGTGGATACACAAAATATTTTTCACTTATGGAAACAGTCTTGCCGGAGGTCTGTAATCTCCCCATCTAGTTCATTAATATTTCTAAGTAGGTCTTTCTACAAATAATTAATGTAGTTCTGAGTTCAACAATAAACATGTAATCTAACTGCATTACAATATTTCATGAACTATATCACAGTTGGATAACAGTGATCGGACCATGTCTTGCTTTTAATTAAGGGTAAATACAACCATAAATTACAATCCTAAACAAACAGAAGCTTTGTGTGGTAGGTTTTCCGTACCCAGAGTGATACTGAGGTCCAGTGCAGTCTGAGCAAACTCCACAGCTTCTTCATACAGCTTAAGACTGAGCATCAGTTCGGTCAACTTATTGCACAACCTCAGCCTGGAACGCACACTGCTGCTCTTCACTGCGATTGGCAGAGCGCGGTCCTACATGGTGGAATACACAGAGATAGACAGGATATTATAAAAGGCTTAAAGGATAACTCCAGTTTATTACAACTTGAGACATATTTCTTAGTTTTAACCATCATTCTCAACAATAACAGTATTACTGTTATAGTACAAAAAGGCCTAAGGCTCTCCTACCACCTATGATACAATATATCTATTTATTTCCTATTACACAAACTAATGATAAAATAACATAAATTATAGCATTACTAATGAATTATCTTGTAATTGTTTCTTAACAGTAAAATAACTATTAACTAAGTTTATTTAACTAATCAATTTACCATTCATAAATGATGGTTATTATAAAGTGTTACTGAGATATGTTTAAATATTTGTATGGATGTTTTATCCAGACCATACCCTGTAGAAGGTGATAGCCTTGTCCCGGTCCCGGCTGCTGTTGAAGAAAATGTCTCCTGCAGCTTCCAGAAGCTTCAGGATGAAGCTGGTGTCTCCTGTACTCAGAGCAACATCCTGAGCTACCTGACAATCAACATCAAATACACAGTTTTAGTTTTCCTGTCAAAGGAAGCAAAAAATTGAATCCAACTGAGCAGCTGCTTAGGGTCCTATGAACACAATATGGCACCAAAGCACAAATTACAAATGTGAAAGTCTCCGTTTAGTTTTTGATAAAATATATTGTTGTAGATTTTGGGGTGTAATTGGTGTAATGTATTGGCTCAGACAGTAATTTCATCATAATGTTAAACAGTGCAAGAGAGTCATGTTATGCTCCCCACTCTCAGTGACTCTTTTTTAACACAAATGCTGTTTTCTTCACTATTTAGTTATTTATTAACTAGTTAGTTCTGGCATGAAAGCTAAATTATTTTTCAGTCACTAATAACCTGCCATTAATGACACTTCCTGCCGATTTTTCAAATCAAAAGTCCATCAGAAAAGGGAGGGATTACAATTATTGACACTTAACATGGATCACAGTTGAGGTTCAAACATTTCGTAGATTGTGCTTCAACTGATAGACATGAAAAAGTTGTGATGTCTACACAGCTGCTATCAGACCTGAACATGAAGGTCCACCAATTCAATCTGTTCCACCAGGTGGTAGATCTTCCCCGCTTGCAGCCAGCCGTACGCCTCCTTCTCCCTGCAGCCCAGGTCGATGAAAATACCCAGACTGCTCTTGGTGTGGTCGAGAGCCGCCCGGTATGCCCTGAAAACATGCAAAGACTTAGATTAGTCCAGTTGCTCCAAATTGAATGCTTACACTTGTGTATTGTTAATTTAGAAATTGAAAGTCAAGGTAGGTTTATGTTTTAGAAACAAACTCCACAACTAAATGCATAACCCCAACCCTTACCCCAACCCAACCCTAAACCTGGTTCTAACCTGAACCTTAAAAACCAAGTCTTAACCCTGAAACAGACCTTTGAAGTGAGGACCAATCAAAATGGGCTCACTTTCCAAAAATGTCCTCACTCTGTTGGTTAAAAACGTAGGTCCTCACTATGCAACAAGTACAAGAACATATACACACACCTTTCTGTGCCCAGGGTGAGGTAGAGCTGGCTGATGGCTTCCATTGCATCTCCCTCCTGTCCTCTGTCTCCTGTGTGTCCCAACAGCTGGACCTGGTGCTGGCTGTAGATGATACACTGGGCCTGGTCAGGACTCTCACACCCATACAGATGGCACAGGTGCCTGGTTACAGTGAGCTGGCCTGGAAATGAGTGACAGTCCAGTTCAGTTTGTTGAGAAGAGCAAAAGTAATAAAATGTCACACAACACACAACAGAACAAATGTAAGTGTGTGACTTACATACTTACAGTCTAACAGTTTGGCATTGATAGCCAGCAGCAGAGCCCACTCGTAGCATCCTTTCCCAAAGTCCAGCTGGTTCTGCTTCACATAGTGCTGTCCCAGCTCCAGCAGCACTGTGATGAAGTTCGCCTCATGACCTTCTTCATCCAGCTCAGAGAAGAGCTGCACAGCCTCAGTGAGGTGTCTCTGCGCTAGTCCTTTAGCTCCAGCCTTCAGACATAAGAGCCCTTCATGAGGAAGAAGAAGAAGCACAGAGTCATCTCACAGAACTGAAGCCCATTGGAAGAATCATGTGTTAAGAAGCACATTATCTTACCAAGGTTAGCCTGAGCTACAGCCCAGTTTGGCATGTCCTCATACTCTTGGCAGATGTCCACAGCAGCCTGGTAACTCTCTGCTGCCCTCCGGATGTCACCCATGCATCGAAGTGCCACGCCACGCATGTTGAGGACCACACCTATGAGTTAAATTGTCAGTTCTATGACTCAACAGTAAATACAAAGAAAAGCAAAAGACGTGTTGTGTCATCACGTGTGAAAATTGCGTGTCAAACAACACGGACCGTTTAACAATAGTGGAATGTAATTGTCAGATACCTTAGGTTATTCAGATGTAATGGAAATGCAATCATGAATGCCCGAATTAGACTTGTCTTGTAGTATCTGACTTTAGTTCCTGGCTCCTTAGTTCGTAGGCATATTTGCTTGCACCAGGGCTTCTGAAACACTATTTTTTTTAACACATTAAGCCATAGAAACCCACTTACCTTCCTGAGGGGTAGTGCAGTGTTCTGGCATGGAAGCTAGGACAGAGTCCAGGATATCCAAAGCAACATCTGGCTGATCGTTGTCAATGTGAAGCCATGCCAGCCAGATGAGGCCGCCATTTCTCTCTGGGACAGAGATGGGGAGTCGCTGTGAGGGTGGATTGGTGTTGATGAGAGTATGCATATGACGGATAGCGTGTCCAACCATTCTGTACTTGCAAAAGAGTTGGCAGAGACAAACAGTAAGCTGGTGGCTCAAAATATGGTATTGATCTCCTCCTTGGACTTTGTTAGAAGAGAGGGCTTGGTGTAAATATGGAGCCACTTGAGGTGGGACGGAGGTTTCCTGTTCTGTGATCCCATACAGTCTGTTGACATTGTCCAAAACTAGATCCATACTGCTAAGGCAGTCGGTCAGTGTTGCAGATGGGTGCAGAGAAGCTCTCCTGGCTGAACTGACACTGAGGTGGGGATGTCGGACTTCGCTGTAGAGCCTTCCCAGCGAGAGGTATCCATGACTGGGAGAGATGCCCCATGTTTTTTTAGCTTCAGCACAAAGAACAAGTAGTCTCTCAAGATAAGGAACAACTCGCTGCCCCTCAGCACGAGTCCAGTGGTGCTTCGCCAATAGATGACAAGCCCGGGCCTCTGCCATTTTGTTGTGAGAGAGAACAGCTTTCTTGAGGATGTATCTAAGAGCAGAGCTGTCCTCCAAGCAATCCAGGCAGTCTGGGATTCCCAATAGCAAGGCAACAAGTCGCTCTGTCAGAGCAAAGAAGCTTTCAGTATTTTTCTGCAAAAGATATATGGCAACCAGGTTGGAGTAGATGCTGGCCAACAGCCTGAGGTCCGTGAAGCCTTCCCGTGGCACACTGAGGGCTTCCTCAAAGTAAACCCGGGCCTGGCTGAACTTTGACCTCCCAGCACAGAGCTTACCCAACAGAAAGCACAAACGTGTCTGTGTCCAAAAGAGACGCTTCTTCCTGGCTGTTTCCCTAGCAGCACCCAGGAAGGCAATCAGCTCGTCCTCTTCCGCGTGACCGGTGAAGGTGGAGGAGGCGAGGAGTTCAGAACTCAGTCCATACAGGATGCCAAACTCTATTTTGTAGTCTTGTCCTTCCAAAAAAGAGAAGAGCGGGATGAAGTTCTCAGTGTTGGTGTTTCCTTCTACAACTGGGTGAACAGTAAAACAGGGAGGACTTGGGTTTTCCGCTTCTGTAGCCAGGACTGAGTCCTCTAGAGTCCCGTTCATGGTCACTACAGAAACTGGCGATGAGTCTTTTCCTTGATCGAGAATCCTCTGAACATTTCTCTTCAGGTCAGTCTGCTGAGTATCAACTTTGCTTGAAGAGCTGACTGTAAAATAATAATGGGAGGAAAAACTGATGTTGAAATACGGAGGAGACTAGATACTTTGACAAAAAGAAAAATAACACAATCAAGTGACATTTACCGTAGGTGTCCATACTTACATGATGTTTTTTTCTCAGAGTCCTGGTAACTGAGCATATCTGAGATTGAACAACACAAGAAGTACAAGAAGGTGAATGAGAAATCACCCTAAAACCTCAACAACTGGTAATTAAAGCATGTCAATGTCAATCTGAATGCTGTATATTATAGGCAATGACAACATATTTTGTCATTTAGTCTAGATACCTTGTTGGACTTTTTGTACATATGACACAAATCTGTATAAAAGTCCTTCTGCAGCCTTTCTGTCTCACCCAGTTTGTAGTTATGACCAGTATCATTTTGAGATTTCTTCTTCAATAAGGCAGTTGTTTCCTCTATGACTTTGTCCTCTTGCAGATTAAAGAATGTCCCTTCCTCTCCGTCCAAAAAAATACTTGCTGAGCTGGAAAGTTGCCAAGAATAGAATAAGATGCAGTATTTTCACATACGCTATTAAAATTATTTAACACACAGTCATATCGGTGATGAACTCACTCGTAAATGTCAGTGGACGGTTTCACCAGGCTAGTCTTGACCAGACCCACTTCTCCTGTTGCCTCATTCCTCCCTGTGAACCAATCAAAACAAGACACCAGAAGTCCCACAATGACGATGCGATCACCGGGTGCCACGCTGAGCTCATCTGGGCCCTCAGCATCGTACTCCACTGTGGCCAGACAGGTTCCTCTGGCTGAACAGAGAAGGAGGATAAAATGAGACTAGATATCCCACAACTTTCAGAAAGGTTTTAGTACAAGTTGACCATATAATATCACTGGGAAACTTAAAGGGGGTGTTGTTTACAACCCACATCTGCACAATATAATATATACTGTATATAAGTTTTAGTTGAAATGACAGTTGAAGTGCTTAACTAAGTTTTAACCGTCAATTTAAATATAAGCCCAGCGTAACTTGAAGAATTAACTGAAGTTCAAGCACTGAGGAGTTAAAATCGTAAGTGTAATTGTGTAAGTGATAAAAAGAGCAAGCTGCGTCAATTGAAGCAGAGGTCCTTTGTACATGTTTCTGAAATTATGTCTCAGTGAAACTATCCTCAATAGATTTTACTGCACTTACCAAATTGCAGAGGGAAGTCACAGGCAGGTTTCCCATCACCAACTAAGATGCTCTCTGCACAGGATTTGAGAAACCATCTGTGGACAGATGACATCATGTGACGACAGACCATAACACCTCATATATTCTACTGCATGATCACAAATCAGTGGGACCAGTCACAATCTCTTGTATGAGACTGTATCGAGCAGGTCCATGCAGCCCTGTGTGTGGAGGTGACTTACTGATGAAAAGGGACTACCAGCTCGAGAGCAGGTTTGGGTGTAGTCCCTCGGGCCCCATCAGGCAGGCAGAGGACGGTCCACCCTGAGCCCAGGAAGGGAGGCTCAAACTGGGCTATGTCTCCCTGCTCCAGGTACAGGTCACCTCCAGAGGTGGAGCTGTCAAACATCTGGTTGGTGCTACAACTAGCAAACAATGAACCTGAGGACACAGAGAGAAAGAGTGCTTGTTAGATGTCAGCATGTCATATTTCATTTCATTATTATTTTTCAGTTGTATTTTTCAGTCTTAAGTCGGGGTGGGATTTTCATCATCAACTCTTGTATCTAGAAACAGGGAGGTACAGCAGGAGGTACAGGTGTTCCTGAAGGGCACTCTGTCCTCCTACTCGAGTCCTCACTGACCAAATGCTCTGCTCTGTGTAGGACGATTCTCACTACTCATTTTTAACAGTGTGAGTGGGTGTTCAAATTGAGATATTGGAGTCAGCGGATGGCCGGAGAAAGATCAAGGAGGAATATCATCACTGAACAGAGACAGTGGTTAGCATCTCCTCCATATACAGCCACCTGCTTAAGTTAAGTGATGAAACCTGAGCCAGTTCTATCTACTGATGCTATCGAAAACCCTGGAAAAAGCTAGTGAATGGATCATTGAATTATGATTATTTAGCCAAACACTGGAAGTAATGTTTTCCACTTCCTCCGCCTTTTATCAGCCACTGTTTGGTGCTACAAAATGCTGGAGCTACATTAGAACTAAGCAGCAATGCATGTCCTTTTTTGCAGCGAGGCAGCCCAGGAGTGTCACCTACCTTCCTGCATGAGGATGCCTTTGTGTATCAGGTTAAGAGTGTCCTCCTGAATGGAAACCTCAATTGCGATGTCCTCCTCCAAAGAACTGAGCCAAAACTTCTGGTCTAACAACAGATTCTCCATACACCGACCCAGGAAACCTGGAGGACAGGAAGTCAGGACAAAAGTGATGGGATGAATGGATCCACTCATATTCTAAACTGTAACTACTGGCATCATTTTAACATAACTAGCAGCAGCACTAGCAGTAGTAGCAGTAGCAGCAAAGACTATAGAAGTTATTTACAACTACTTTATAGCATTCCAAACCTACCTATTGTGTAATACGTGGTGAACTTCCATATTTCCTCAAAGGTTTTGAATGTCACAAAAATCACTTTTTCTTCACTGTTGATGGAGATGATATGAGTAGACAGCTCCTACAGAAAGAGAGAAACAAAAAAGGTTTAATTAATGATACTTCTATATGGACTTTTCTTGTGTGCAGGTCAAGTTTTTTTAAAGAAATATTTAATTAATGTGAATATAATTTATTTTTGTTTCAAGCTTCACTTTTAAATTGTGTAATATTTTTGTAATATTTGATTTTTCTTGGATGTACCACCATTACACAATGAACTAATAATGTACATTACTGAACAAGTGTTTTCTTAAATGACACATGGACGTTGTGTATTTAGCCATAGTAAAGAAAAAATATGATATATATATATATATATACTTTTTTCCTGATGTGAATGAATAAATCAAAGTCGACCACAACCCCTATTCTCTATGAAGGAGGAAACTACTGACTTGTAATGTGTAACTACTAAAAGTATATATTTTGGGTGAAGTATCCTTTAAACTTCAATAACTCTGGCTACTAAAATTCAGGACTGCAAACCAAGCAGATAGACAGTCTTTACAATCTGATTCATTCATAATTCATTGGGGGAAGTGGACTTTTGCACAGCCACAAATGCCACGAGCTGGCATAGGTGTGTGTGTGTGTGTGTGTGTGTGTGTGTGTGTCACGAGCTGTACCATGAACAGAGCGTTGACCTCGGTGCTGTCAGCTTGCAGAACGCGCAGTTTCCCTCTCAGCATTTCCTGTGAGTCCTCGTCTGCAGGAAGACGGTCAGGACCCCTGACCACATCCAGCAGCACTGGCAGAACTGAACACACAGCACACCATCACCCAACGCTCACTACATATCCTGTCACTTTAATAACCATATGATGTAAGGGATCTTTATCAAATACATTTGTTATCGTTGTTAACAAGGTCGTCCTTTATCAGCTAACTAATGTATTTATTTTAGCTCTACGAGTTTTAGGACAGAACACAAACAGCTACACACTCAAACTCAACAAGGAACAGTAGGATATTGACATTATTAAATAAAGAAAATACACCAATGATATGCACAATATTTCTGACAATTGACAATATTGTTATGTTGTGTGATTAATGCTTAGATGAATGTTAGGGTCAGATTTCAACAATAAGACCAACCAACAGGATTAAATTGTTCAGACACTGATCTCCCTGTGGACTCATCTAATGATTTGACTCGATGGTGACTGACTCACAGATTAATGAGTGACTTCAGTGGAACGCACAGGTTCAAGGTATAAACCACTTCAAATTCTCCCACATGACTTTCCACTGAGGTCACTTCAGTTTTACAGGTCATGTGTTCTGTTATGACTCGTCAAGGTTGATGGTGTGACTAAAGGCAATATTTTATGAGGCCAAATTAGGCAAATTATTATGCAATCATAGGTCCATAGTAGAGGACTTTTTTGACCAGCCCTACTTTGCCTTTGGTTCACTAGTACTTGTCGCCTACGTTGGTTAAATTGGTTCTGTTTGTTGCAGGGAAGTGTGTATTTTTGGAACAATGGGCGTTTGTTTTCGGGATAACGGGCTGTCAGACAAATGAGACATTTTTCAGACTATTGGGGTTCTGTAAAATGGCATGGCACCCCTTAATCACATTGGTGCTTTTAGCTAAAGCAGATATAATGTTTACCATCTTAGTTTAGCATATTAGCATGCTAACATTTCCTAATCTTCACAAAACACAAAGTAGCCTACAGCTGAGGCAGACGGGAATATCATTAGTTTTGAAAGTTTTTGACCTGATGGTGCAGCTAAATGAAAATTTAGGAGTTGACCAAAGTCATTAGGGTTCATCCTCTGGGCACCACGGATATCTGTATCAAATTGTACGGCAATGCATCCAATAGGTGTTATTTCAGTCTGGACCGAAGCGGTGAACCGATCGACCAACATTGGCAGGAGCAGCCAGTTGAAAAAAGCAAAAACAAAAGAACAAAAAAAGGTCACCTGTTGGGAAGTTTTCCTCACATATTGACACAGTTCTCTTCAGACTTGCAGCATCTCTGGAGAAACCACCACGCACTGTTAAAAACATGAAGAAGCAGACGTATCACAGAACTCAAATGGCTTATGTTTCCTCTTCAAATGGAAAATGACAACTAAACGACATGAGGTACCCAAACAGACACAACGGTCCCCTTTTACTCAATACGGCATCCAATATATTTCTTTCCAATACAGGAAGGAAACAGAAAAGCAATAATGAACACACACTATGGACTGCATGTACAGTATCCAGTATATAGTGTTTTCAACCTGAAAACGAAAAAAGGTGCATAACAATTCCTAACATTGTAAATAAAAGTGGTCTAAGTGCTCAAGTGCTGCTCAGGTCAGCTTCCAGGTGGGACTATCACTATGAAAGTGAACCCTATATTTACCTTAAAGAAGACATATCATGCTCATTTTCATGTTCATACTTGTATTTTGGGTTTCTACTGGAACCTGTTTACATGCTTTAATGTTCAAACAACACATTATTTTTCTCATACTGTCTGTCTGAATATACCTGTATTTACCCTCTGTCTGAAACGCTCCGTTTTAGCACATTTCAATGGAATGGCAACGGAATTGCGTTGCTAAGAAACAGCTTTGGCCCATGTTTACTTCCTGTCAGCTGATGTCATTCACATACATTAAAAAAGGAAATAAACTGGGACACGTTTAGAATGTTTACATTTAAAACTGTAAAATTGTCTATATATTGTAGATTTGTGACATCACAAATGGACAGAAATCATAATGGCTTGTTTCAAACGCACAATTTCTGAATACGGGCTGTGTGTATTTCTCCATGGATTGAGTGTTTTGATACTCTCACAGTATTTATATATCACTTAAACCTGCTTTATAATATAAAAGAGTTGAAAATCTCACTTTTACAATATGGGACCTTTAACGTTCCACTAATTTTCTCATTAGTAATGATCTAATGTAGGTATTCTAATGACATTAATAGCAACACAACAATGTGTTATTGTTTCTTGACTGTGAATCCTTAAATCTCAGTTTAACACCTGGACGTACCAGCAGAATTTGTGATATCACAAGTGGTTTGGAGCCAATCATATTCATAGATTGTGGATTTTTCAATGAGGGAGAAGGAATTTCAATGAGGTAATTGAACCTTATTAGGCTGTTATTTTTTAAAGTAGTAAAGTATTATTACAGTATTTATATGTCTTAAAACATATATCTTTAAGATATTTGTAATGGATTATCTGCAAGGGGTAATATATATATACATATTTTAATTGGTAACTTATTTCATTAGTTAGGGAGGACAATAAAGGATGGCAGTGGAGATAATTGTAATCCATCAATTGATCTATACTACCCTATTAAAACAAAACAGGGTCATACACAGTTAAGCATATTAATGATATAGGCTAACACTTTTCTTTTGAAATCCACTAAATATTTTATATAATAACGACTTTTATAATTAGATATATTGACAAAATAATATCATATCACTCTGGCTCTGAAGTTCCTATAGGTGAACTGAAGTATAGTAATATTAGTCATCTACAGAAGTACAGATATAGCCTACCTCTGCTGTGTCGGTGCTGCTGGCCGTCTGTGGAGATCTTTCTCCGGTTGTTTTGGTCCGACCTGGCTGACATGTCCACAGTAACCGTACAGTCTCTCCCAGTTCCCCGGTGATCAGTCAACACCTCCACACCATCATCATCATCACATGCTTCTGCTCGGTGCAGCCAACTAAACTTCTCTTGGGGTGTCAAGCTGACCACAGTGGCAAGTCCTGGTGTCTCTTTTCAAAATAAAAGTCCCATTGACAAAAACGTTTGACCTCAACTGACCTACAAGCAATGGTTGAGTGGTTTGCACATGTTTTACTAGATTTCTCCAAATGAATGCAGAATGCACATTTTACTTTGAATGTAAAGTTATTTTGCACTAACCATGTAATAGTTGTCCGTGTTTGCAATTAGGTACATTCCTAGAATGTAATTTGCAATGTGCAATACTCTTGGCACATTATTCTATTTATTCCTTTATTCTTTTATCTCGTCTTGTTTTTATTCTTGTATTTATTGTTTATATTGCGAATATTTTTATTCTTGTACTTTTATTGATCTGTACCTCCCCATATGCCAGCTACTGTGTTCCCTCTGTCATTGAAGATTGTGCAGTATGAATGTGTATATGTCTCGGTGGACTGCAGAAACTGAATTGCCCTTCGGGGATAAATAAAGCTTTCTGTATCTGTATCTGTGTCATTGAGACTGAGGTTAAAATGATAAGAAGTGTTCCTTCTTTTCTTTGGCAGAGGATATTATAAAATTCACAAGTTCGCAGCTTATTTTTGAGAAGGAGATTGTTTTGATATATTGTTGGAATTCCTATTTGAATAAACTAACTCTTTGTTAGGCTGTATTTACATAATGAATATGTAGGCTTTGTAGGGTTAATCTAATGTAATGCTCGTAATAGAGTCTATAATAATTAGCCAATGAGCCTGGAAGGAGATTCAATCTATATAAATGTGACTAAAATATAATAATAATTTTGAATTTAATTTAATTTAGACCTTGTTTTTTTAGCAAAAAAACCCTAAAAGGTATATAAATATAGTATGACAGCTAACTGAATAAATATAATATAATATTCGAATGAATTTACATTTTCTATATATTGCCCGTTTATGGTATTATAATGCTTATGTATAGCTGTTATTTGTGTTATTCATTTGGAAGAAGGTGTGGGGTGGTGTATTGGGGAAGTGCTGGTTTCCATTTATTTTAATATCTTTTGTTGTTATTATTTATTAAATTTTTTTATTGTTTACTGGGGGTTTGCATTGGTGGAAGTTGATATCATATATTCTTTTTTTTCTTCACTTAATTCTTTGTTTTATTATTTACTTATTTGTATATTTATTTATTATTTATTTATCAGTATTTCTTTACTCAGTATATAAAACTGGCTATGAACATGAGTGCAACATGTGTTACAATCAGATTTGTTGGTAACAGCTGTGCAGTGTGTGCCATAGTGGGATAGAAAATGTACTAACGTTATACAATTACCATACAAACATTACTCTTATTTTGAAGTTACATTCACTGAATTTCCTGTACTCAGTTAACTTGACTCACTGACAGACATAAACCCTTATCACATTCATTGTTATATTTTTTTATTAGTTTTTTTAAAATTTATATTCATGCTGCAGGTTGTATATCTGCATTGCAATTAAAATAACAAAAAACATTATTCACTTTTTGTGAGATTCAAGTATAAAAGTTCCTTCAACCCCTCCTCAAAATTCAAGTGTACCAATTTCAGGTTAATAATCACTCACTGAACAAATAAAGCTCCTACCATTGCCAAATCACTAAACAAGAAAGAAGGGGACACAGGGTGACATTTTATTCATGTTCTTAAATAAAGACCAGCTAGACTGATTACCTATATAATCAAAGAACTCTCGTATTTTTTTTTTACACTTTCTATCCTGAACGTTTCCCCCAAAGTTTGCCTCTCTGTTTGGTTGTTATGTGTGGGTTTTGGGTGAGTGTTTAAGTGTGAGAGTGTGTGTTTTCCCTCAAACATCCCAGGAACAGACTCAGCATTTCCTTTCCTCCAGTCAGTTCCTCTGTCAGCTCACGATTAGAGCCGAGCAGCAGCAGCAGTGTTGTTCTAAAACTGTAGCAACACTCAGGAATTTATAACAGCAGCTATAAAACAATCACAGGGGAGTAATCACAAGATACATGATGGCTCAGCACTTAAGTAGTACATATTCCGCTAGGTGTCAATACTTACTCATTTTTATTACACTTTTACTCCACACACAGTAGTTGTCAGATGACTAAGAGGTGTAAAGTACAGGAGACTTTAGTATATTATGTGTGAGTGTGACTCCCTGGAAGTGTGATCCCTGCTTTAAATTCTCCTTTATTTTCTAGACACCATGCAACGAGGTCACCTTTCAGTGATTTCACAAATTGATCATTTACTTAAAGCTGCTTCATCATATTTTCTAGCCATGGTGAAAATGTTAGCAAACAGCTGCAAGCAGACAGAGAAACACTATTCTTTAGAATCATGTTTGTGTCAATCTGATGAATGTAAATCCAATATTCTCTCTCCTTTTAGCTCTGTTTTTGGTCTCCACCACTTCGTGAGAAATATATCTGTCTCTTTAGCTGTTAAATGCTCCACTATGTTCACCAGCTAATCTCTAACTGTGTCTGTCTGCTGTTTAGTCATTCTGGTCTCCTAAAAATTACGTTGCCATACAACAAAACTGCGTTGTCAATTACGTTGCGAGGGAAGCGTATATTCTCCCGGATTACGTTTTTTTTTTTTTTTTTACGTATCCCAAATGGAAGTCTGTGTACGGAGGAGGTCAGGGTAGATGGGTCAAACAAACACAGGATTTTATGTCCTATGTGAAACCAAAAGTCAACCCTGACTAATTTTAATTTACGTCCGTAACTTAAATATTGTAACAAACATACTTATTTTAAGCCAAACCTTGATGTTTTTTTAATAAACCTAACCAAGTAGTTTTGTTTCAATTTACAACATTAACCAAATGTTTAAAACTGCGACTGTAATCCAGGAGAAAATAGGTTTCTCTCAAAGCGTAATTGAGAATGCAGTTTAGTTGTATGAGAACGTCATTTTTATACATTATTTATTTATATATATATATATACATATATATATACATATATATGTATATATATATGTATATATATACATATATATATACAGTATATATGATATGTATATGGTTGTGAAAAAAAAAATATATGATATATATGATTGTAAAAAATATATATATTTATATATATTCTTTTTTTTTATATATAATAATATTGATATAACGGTCACAGTTGGTTTCCTACTGTATAGTGACTCTAGAGGGCAGTACTTAATGAACATGGATCTAAACTGCACAATTCAGCCATTACTGCAACAACTCTGTTGTTTATGTGTCAAGTAAACTACTATCAAAAGATAACTTCCGTTTTTACTGCTTTCAAAACAAAAGTCTAATCGGAACCAGCTACGTCCATTCAGCTGTGTTCTGACGTGGTGATGCTCTTGTTTTGAAGGCAGATTCTTGTCACATCCGGTAACCATGTTGTCTTTCAGCATCATCCAAACATTAGCTTTGTTGAGTAGCCTTTTTAGCTAGAAACTCTTCCGAAAACAAGAGCTCAAATGAGTCGCAAAAGGAACCACAGTTTCGCGGAGACGAGCCTGTCTCCTCCTGAGCTCCACGGAGGCTTCATGGAGCCTCCAGCCGGCTCGTCAGGCGCTGATTTCCTGGAGCTGAGTGAGCAGCACGACGACGACGAGGAGCTGCTGTGCTCGGTCAGCGACATCACGGAGCACCTCGGCAGAAACATCACCGTGGTGCTGGAGACGGCGCTGTCTGAGATCCGCAAGATGGTCAGCATCAGGATACGAGTGCTGAAGATGGAGCTGCGCGAGAAAACCGAGGAAATAGAGGTGTTGAGGGCGAGATTAGACACTACCAGCACCATGGAGCCGTCCGCATCCCTCCACAAACACTCCAGTGTCGACCCAAGGAGAGCCAGCAACAAGGCTGTCATCATGCCCGGTGTGAAGAAGGAGAACATAGACGCGATTTGTGACTATCTGATGAAAGACAAGAACTCTAGAGGGGGGTGTGCTGAGATGGATGGAGATCAGAGTAGTGGCGGCGAAAGGGAGGCTCGCCAAGATCCGGACCCGCACTCCCTCAACCTGTGGCCCGACAACACCGGCTCTGGTTCCTCCGGGCCCGGCCACGGAGACTCCTCAGAGTCCACCACCGCCACCACCACTGATGACCTCTTCAGCATGCTCCCCTCTGGCAGCAAACGGATGTATGACTATGAGTGGATAGCACCGATGGAGTACTCTGCAGACCTGAAAGGTATAAACACACCAGGTGTGTGTGTGGAGGCTTTCTGGAGACATGCACTGGTATTCTATGGAAGACCATTGCAGCCAGCAAAATGCATGAAAAGTTAGGGAAAAAAACTCTTGCTATTGCAGGATGCAATATAAGAACAAATTTCCTCTTATTTTTGTTCGTATCAGCGTTGCCAGAGTTGTGGCTTAAAATTATAGTATTTTGAGTCATAACCACGAGAACAAATCGGCGTAAATGTGTAACTTTTATTAGGGCTGTCAATCGATTCAAATATTTAATCGTGATTAATCGCACGATTGTCCATAGTCATATGGAGTACTCTGCAGACCTGAAAGGTATAAACACACAAAGGTGTGTGTGTGTGGAGGCTTTCTGGAGACATGCACTAGGTATTGTATGGAAGACCATTGCAGCCAGCAAAATGGATAAAAAGTTAGGAAGGATATAAAAAAGAAAAAGAAAAAAAAGAAACTCTTGCTATTGCATGATGCGATATAAGAACACATTTCCTCTTGTTTCTGTTCATATCAGCGTTGCTGGATGGGAAATGTTAACTTTTATTAGGGCTGTCAATCGATTCAAATATTTAATCGTGATTAATCGCACGATTGTCCATAGTCATATGGAGTACTCTGCAGACCTGAAAGGTATAAACACACAAAGGTGTGTGTGTGTGTGTGTGGAGGCTTTCTGGAGACATGCACTAGGTATTGTATGGAAGACCATTGCAGCCAGCAAAATGGATAAAAAGTTAGGAAGGATATAAAAAAGAAAAAGAAAAAAAAGAAACTCTTGCTGTTGCATGATGCGATATAAGAACACATTTCCTCTTGTTTCTGTTCATATCAGCGTTGCTGGATGGGAAATGTTAAACTAACGTACCAGAGGCTTAGAATTATTAAAATTATTTCAAATATTTAATCACGATTAATCGCAAATTAAATGGATGTATGACTACGAATGGATAGCACCGATGGAGTATTCTGCAGACCTGAAAGGTATAAACACACAGGTGTGTGTGTGGAGGCTTTCTGGAGACATGCACTGGGTATTCTATGGAAGACCATTGCAGCCAGCAAAATGCATGAAAAGTTAGGGGGGAAAAAACTCTTGCAGCCACCATGACAAAAACAACAAACTGATTTTGTTTCAACAAGATCTTTCTCATGTTAATACAATCTATTTTTCATGCTATATTTATTTTGTTTATAACTTTTTGTTGTTACAACAACATTATCATGTTATGTCATAAAGCTTTCTCCTTATTGCACAATAACCTCAGTAGAACAGGAATTATGTTTTTGTCATGGCAGCAGCAATATATCGCAGTCCTTTTACCCAACGCTTTCTCAATTAATTTTACACCATGTTGCATTTTATCCATGTTGACCACCACTACTTTATAGGTTAAATGATGATATACTAAATCATAAATATGAGATAATATACACGCAGTACAACTTTCCTCTGGAGATCAACTTTTATGTGATCACATTTTTCCCAGTCATGAAGGAGTCTGAGTGTGAGAACACCCCGACCGGTGAGACAGAGGACGAGGAGGATGAGGAGGAAGATGAGTCGCCGAGGAGGGAGGGAGGTGGACTGGAGCAGGCCCAGGCCCCGCTGTCACACGTCCAGCCCTCGGAGTTCTCCATGGAGCCCCGGAGCTCTCCAGGGGAGAGAGGGAGTCCCCTGGAGGGCAACACAGACCGGCCTGTGGCAGGTGGGTACCGATGGAGGAATGATGCTGAAACCCAAACTGTGAATGTGTGTGCACTGGAGAACAGTTGTATGATGGTTAGTTGTTAGCCGATGACATAATGTGTTGTTTGTGGTTTCAGGCCAGCAGTTCCCCGGCCACACCTACATCTGCTCTCTGTGTGGAACCTTCTGCCCCGACTCTGTGTTTCTAGAGGAGCACGTCAAACTGATACACTCGGACTCTGCTGGTGCCCAGGCTCTCCAGGCCCTGCAGTCCACCTGCTCGGCTCCACCCGCCATGGGAGACGGCGGCGATGACTCCCGGAGGGGCGGAGAAGGGCAGAACGAGGACGGAACAGGAGTCGTGGCCGGTGGCGACGTCGAGCGGGGAGGGGGGCCTTTGAAAAAAGAGATTAAAATCGAGGGGGGGTACGAGTGTGGGGACTGTGGCCGCCATTTTAACTACCTTGGCAACCTGCGGCAGCATCAGCGTATCCACACCGGAGAGAAGCCCTTCATGTGTCCGGAGTGCGGGGAGAGGTTCCGCCACGCAGCCCGTTTAAAAAGCCACAGGTTGGTGCACAGCGGGGCCCAGAGCCCCTTTCCTTGCCCCCAGTGCGGGAAAGGGTTCTCAGTGCTATCCGGACTCAAGAGACACCAGCGGGTGCACACCGGCGAGAGCCCGTACGCCTGTCCTCAGTGCGGCCGGCGCTTTAAAGAGCTTGGGAACCTGTACACCCATCAGAGGATCCACAGCGGGGCAACGCCCTACTGCTGCCAGCAGTGTGGACGCAGCTTCCGCCACCTGGGGACATACAAGAGCCACCGCTGCACGCCGCCACAGTAACCAGCTCAGCTGCTACGCTTTCTACGCTCTCTGATTATAAGAAAATGTATGTCAAAGACAGGCGATGGTGCTGACTGAGTCTTCATCGCATGGCTCTGTGTTGACACTGAGGTGCTGGTCATGTGGAGAACGGGCCGGTATCCTTGAGGTGCCGCCCAGGCTTTCGTGTTCTGTCACATTCATGACATTTCACACCTGCATCAGGCATCAAGAAAAGCTGCATCACGGAGCTTGAGTTCATTCTCAACCTCCGAAACAGCAGTTTGACAAAACAATGTCAACTCACATTGACTCCTCATTAGAGTTGTTCCGATGCCGATACCAGTATCGAAATGCCTCCGGTACAGCTAAAAATGCAGAATCGGATATCGGCGAGTCCACGCATCGATCCGATATCATATCATTATCAGCTCATTTACGCTACACAGGTCAGATCAGTACTGAGCATGTACAACTCTCAACAGAAAAGAAAACGATCACTGGGTCCCAAATCGATGATGAGCGAATGAGCCAACTTACTTCTTCCTCATCTCTGTTGAGTGTTTCACATGTGCAGTACTGATCAGGCAGGTGCTAGGGGAGAGTGTAACATCAGCTGGCGCTGGAAAATCCCCCAAAAATATAGGTATACGTATGTATATTAGGGGTGTCACAATTTCAAATTTAAATCGGAAATTGATCGCAAAGACCTACCTAGCTTTACCATTGAAATGAAATGCAGGATCGAAGAGAAGAGATGTAACAGCCAAAACTATAAACCAGCACAAAAATCACACTGTTGTAGTCTAATTTTTTAAACTCTTTCTAAATATAAAGGGAGTTCAGTTCTCTTTTTAAAGAAGATGTTTTAAGTGTAAATGACAGTTGTCAAGGCATGAAACCAATGATCTGTTGATCTTTACGAACCAAGACTCCGTAGTCTAACAATGGCATGTTTTAATCAAAAATTGAACCAAATAGAATCGTGACCTTAAAATCAAAAGTCAAAACAAATCGTGGATTTGGAGAATCTTGATACCCCTTAATGTATGTCTATATAGCATGACTATTATTTTGGATCTGATCGGTACTTTCTATCGGTCAAGTTCAGGTATCGGAATCGGTATCGGTAATGAAAAAATGGTATCGGAGCATTTCTACTCCTCATCAGCAGATGGAGTTTGCTTGCTCAGTTGTCATGGAACTGTAGATATTCAAACTTTCCATTTTATCAGAGGACTTTTAGGACTTCTTGTCCATGTTAGTAGAAAGTTGGCAAGTTTTTTCTTGATCTAGGAAACTTTGGAAAGCACAGAAACATTTACAGTTCCATGACAACAGAGCACAGAGTTACACAGAATCAGTAACCCTGAGCTTAGATAGTTTTGTTAAGAAGCTGAGGCCATCAGGCTACACGTGGAACATGTAAGAGGTGACATTTGACTGAACTTTGGTAGGAATGGAAGATGGTCGAGAGTAAACTTTGAGGAGACATGCTTGCATATATGATTCAATAAAAGAAATTATTTCACACTGATACATGGTTCAAGCACAACAGCAACTCCCATGAGGAAGTAAGAGTTACATTAATCTTAAAGAGAGACTTTCATTTGTGAAATGCAACAATGAAAGTGTTGAATATATCTAGGGGTTTGAATCCATTTCATTCATTTGCGCCTTAACCTGCTGGGCCACCCTGGGTGACGCATGGATCTGAGTAGTGGGACTCCACCACCCACATGTGGACTGACTGTGTAACTACTTCTTGGTCATACTGCTGTCTTTTATCATGACACTGCTTGGTGCTATGTGTAGAGCAGGACGTTTATCATATAATTTTTAACCAGTGTAATGTATGTTACAGACTATATCTTGGTTATTTTATACATTTGCCTGTATGACAACTAAAAATTGTGTGATGATAGATATAAAAAAAACCTTGAAGGAAAATAACCCAAGCGTCAGGTGTGTTAACTCGAACTGATCCGATTCAGTGAAAGCCCATTAGAAGAATTGACCTCACGCTTGTCTGTAAATGAGTTTTAGTTCTCTAAGCACTGTGTGCAAGACTAAAAGCAAGAAGACAACGTATCCAAACCTGTGAAACTGAAACGCTAACCAATCTGCTTCCTAATAAACAGTTGTCTTAATGTCATGAATGAGTTGTGTTTTTTTTAGTGGTGGAATGTAACAAAGAACATATACGAAGTACTGCACTTACAGGAAGTAGTTCAATACTTCTACTACAACTTAAACCTGCAGTAGGCAGAATGTTTTTGGCATCATTGGGCAAAAATTCCATAACAACCTTTCAGGATATTGGGATTCAAGTGTTCTGAGAGAAAACTACACTTCTGCACCTCCTCATGGCTCTGTTTTCAGGCTTTAAAAAATCGAGCCCTTGAAAGGAGACTTTGACCAATCACAGGTCATATCAGAGAGAGAGCGTTCCTATTGGCTGTTCACTCAAGCTGTCAATTACTTACGAACTCCGATCAAACGGTCAAACTAGGCAGCGCTGATCAAATATGAATCAATATTCTGTTACTGTAATCACATTTAGGTTGCGTACGTTAATTGTTTTTATTTCAAAATTATTTTTTTCAAAGCTCCCAATGACCATAAAATTTGATTTATGGTGAAAACTTCTGCTCTTATCAATCTTTGTCTTCTTTAAAAAAATTCTAATCTTTTGATATTGTGATTTAAATGCCTTCTTTACCAAATTACCCAGATTACAATGTGTTTATTATATAT
Organism: Sebastes umbrosus; assembly: GCF_015220745.1. Taxonomy (NCBI): domain Eukaryota; kingdom Metazoa; phylum Chordata; class Actinopteri; order Perciformes; family Sebastidae; genus Sebastes; species Sebastes umbrosus. Next base: position 8,006,457 of record NC_051290.1, read on the forward strand.
TTTTTTAAATCGAGATTGTGCATAGTGTGATAATTTCAATTCCACATTAAATTTCATTCATACATTTTCATTATTATTATGGCAGTGTTACGCTGAGTGCACTAAACATTATTCAGTCAATGTTATTTTTTAATTTCATTCAGACAATAATTGTTTCAGCATTTTAATCGAATCATTAGTGTAATTGTTTATCTATTTTTTAAATATGCATTATGTGCACACACACATTTAGTATTTTGGTATTTGCAGCCTTAGGCTTCCATAGCTCATTGGTTAAACATGTATTTGTTGACAGTTACAGTCTGGTCCTTTAACATCTACTCCATCAAACTGTAAGGAATAATTATCAACCTGATTCCTTAGGCCCACAGTGACATTTCCCATGCACAAATTTAATTATATTCTTTGAGTCAAGCTGGATGGCTAGAGGCTGAGGAATGTATATTTAATTTATTCTCTCCCAAGCATTTTTGTTTGGACCAGAGTGGTGTGTGGGTGGCAGATACTGTCTAAAAAAGAGACACAAGTCATAATTCATGTGGTCATCCTGCTATAACTGTTCTCTATGATTAATTGCTCCTCACACTGTTGCCAGTTTTTCAATTTGTATCTCCAGTTCTTAAAGAAAATGTGTATATCTGTGTGGTCTGTTCACGAGTATTGCTTTCAAATGCAATAACTTCTTGCAAGAGAAAGCCAGAGAGCAAGTCAGGGGGCATTTTCATGCACATTATACCGACAGACGAGCATTGTGCAATGTACACCTCAGTTCAGGACGCTCAGGTAACATTTATTAGTTTTTGGTGATGAAGAAAAACTGAATTAATTAATTGATTAATTTAATTGTATGTGTGAGTGTCATACCATCATAACTCATACCAAAATAACTACGTTTGAAACCTGGCTGTGAAAACAAATCCATCGCCTCCAACCTCCATCCATATGGAATTTCAATGTCTATACTACAGCGACTGAGTTCCGCTTTTGCTCCTGTCATAATTGCTACGGTCCCTAGAGGTCGCCGTCGTCTTCTTTTATTCCTTGTTTCGGTGATCACCCATGTGAATTGATGATAAAATCAACTTGTTCGTGTAGCAGGCCCCTACGGACAAATGATAACATCTTAATGACCCGATAATAGCCTAACTGGCTAGTGATAGTCTGTTTAACCTAGACTCAAGCTTAAAGTCAGGTTCCACCGAGATCTGAACTCGGATCGCTGGATTCAGAGTCCAGAGTGCTCACCATTACACCATGGAACCACTACAACAATGGAACACTACACAAGTTTGGTAAACAGTTTTTTTACATATCACCATGTCTGTCTTCCATGCTGACCCTACCTGCATCCGACGTCGGAAAGCTGTGGGAGGAGGGGGTTTCCGAAGCTAGTCGACAGTACGACCAGAACTTCTGATGGAGTATAATTGTCCCTTAGTGATGAGCACTGGAGACTCTACCATATTTGGTAGAAATTTAAAGAAAATGTCATGAAATAGTACATTATGGTACACTCTGCCAGGATATATCATGGCTCAACTTTTGGTGTAATGCAGCGTCATCCGGTGAGTGGCTGCGTTGAACATTCATGCAAGTGCACATTCTACTTTGTAAGATTAAGGCCATATTTCTACTGTTTACCTCGCAACCATTGTGACGAAACATAAAAAAGTTGCTGCCGTAATAAAGTTCCAGGTTTGTAAAATCCTGTCTGTGAGTATTATAAACTGTTACAGAGTTTTTTGTCATCTGATAAACCTTTCAATGCATTAATCTGTTACTCCAACATGATGTCTTGGATGGTCAGATAGTATTGCCGGTGCGCCCACCAACACAGCCTCCTGTTTTATTACAGAAATGGTGCATCTGACGTCGGAAATCTGTGGGGGGAGAGGGTTTCCGAAGCTAGTCAACACTCCGACCAGAACTTCTGATGGAGTATACTTGTCCCTTAATGATGAGCTCTGGAGACTCTTAACTGCAACAAACTGAGTTCATATCTCATTGAACCCTCATTTTTATGGTGAGTACAAGACAAAATTCAAAGGTTGCATCCATCATGTAACTCAAAACCATTTACTTCCCGTCAATACTTTCAAATTTGGAGATCTTTGAGGTGAAGGTCAGTTGTTTCAGGTCTCACTGGTACCTAAAGCAACATGGTCCCACAAAGTGAGTCACCAAAGCCCTCTTTTCAATCTGAATGCCCGAGGACCTTTTACCCATAATCCTAATTTGAATGAAATGTGGAAAGGTTGCATTCTTTAACTCTTACTGAAGCTTAAAGTCAGGTTCCACCGAGATTTGAACTCGGATTGCTGGATTCAGAGTCCAGAGTGCTCACCGTTACACCATGGAACCACTACAACAATGACACACTACACAGGTTTTGTAAACAGTTTTTTTTTTTTACATGATATCACCATGTCTGTCTTCCATGCAGAGAATAGGACAGAGAAATTGAAATGTAGAATTTTAAAAGAAATGAAAAAAGAAAACACTGAATTAAACTATCAAAATTAGGCAGGACAGGTGCATCTGTGTTATTATGTTTCGAATGGAAAATTATGGACTCAACAGATTAATGAATTGAAAGGTTTATCAGATGATAAAAACTCCACAACAGTTTATAATACTCACAGACAGGATTTTACAACCCTGGAACTTTATTACGGCAGCAACTATTTTATGTTTGTCACAATTTGCCACATCCTGTGTGAACATTTAGCTGTCTAAATTACTTAAAGTAGGCTGTAAAGGCTGCTTTTTCATGTTGTCTTCTTGTTTGACATTTATAACATTTATAGCACAGATGCACCATTCTGTACACTTGATTCATCACTTGTAATTTGGAGGTAAACCTGGCACAACTCAGAGGTTAGGGGGGAATACCAGGCATATACATGATTCCTGGCCAACTGATGGGAAACCTGCTGGGGAAGAAGCCTCTCTGATACTTTATACTTTCTGCCTGTAGGAGGAGCTGGTCCTCTGCACATCAGCCTGGGAGCAGCTCTCTGTGTGGATATGAATACATTACATACGGTCCATCACTGTGGTATACAGATGTATGCAGCTGGTGGTCCTGATATGTAAAATAACTTAATTCTAAAAGGCTTCATGTGAAAGTAGCTTAACAAGGCACATCAGGCCCATGTGAGAAATTTTACAGTGATGCAAAAGAAACTGAATTTGACATTTTTATTTATTTATTTTTATAAGAAATTGTAAAAAATGGACAGTAGATGATGATGGATGACATGAAACTTGATCGAACATCTAATTAAAGCATACTGTAGCTTAATGGCACAGATGAGCAATGATGAAATGTTTTATAGCTGCGGGGGATGTGGAAGGATCACATGAGCATCATTTTGAGTCATTACAGAATCCGCGGGGCAAGACAGCAACTGAACAAATAAATCCCCAGTTGGAAGTGAACAGGAGCAAATGAGCTTATTGTGACTTCATGTGGCTTAATGACCTGAAACACAGCCTGGAAGCTGAGCCAGGGTGCTCCATCATGATGACACAATACAGTATCAAGAGGACAGCTGGTACAAAATCAGCGCCTGATATGAATGTAAGAAAACACTGAACTGATCTCCAGACAGAAATGAAGTATTACAGCAGGTAGATGTATAAATATATAAATAATGTACCAATAGTGCAGTTTGCTGATATTCCTGAGGTGACGCAAATTAATCACACATTTATTTATCTATTAAAAATGTATATAATTAAGTATTTAGTACTCTTATCAACATGGGAGTGGGCAAATATGCTTCCTTTATGCAAATGTATGTATATATTTATTATTGGAAATCAATTACCAACACAAAACAATGACAAATATTGTCCAGAAACCCTCACAGGTACTGCATTTAGCATACAAAATATGCTGAAATCACAACATGGAAAACTGCAGCCTAACAAACAACAACAGCTGTCAGTGTGTCAGTGTGCTGACTTGACTATGACTTGCCCCAAACTGCATGTGATTATCATAAAGTGGGCATGTCTGTAAAGGGGAGACTCTTGGGAACCCATAGAACCCATTTTCATTCACATATCTTGAGGTCAGAGGTCAAGGGACCCCTTTGAAAATTGCCCTGACAGTTTTTCCTTGCCAAAATTTAGCGTAACTTCTTTAGGTTTTCTAGTTTTATATGATAACAGTATCTTCACTCTAGCTTTAAAACTGAGCTATAACCGAAAAATTGAAAATTGAATTAATGCATTAAAGAAATTAGTGGCGTTAAAACGAATTTGCCTTAACGCATTATTATCTAACTTTGACAGCCCTAATATATTTACATATAGAATACAATATTAAAAACAATTTATTATGCTGAATGGAAAACAAACCTTGTCTTGATAGCACAAAGGTATACCACATTCCTGAGTAAATATCATAAGCGACTTCATCCCCACACTGATGCTCTGAACCAGACATTCATGGTTCCCAGAGGATGAACCTTCATAACTTTGGTGATTCCCTGACCTTTCCTCTAGCACCACCTGCAAGTCAAATACATTACTTATCCAGAGAAATGTCTTCACATCTACTTGATGGAGGGCACTACATTTAGTTCATATACATTCATGGTTTCCAGAAGATGTATATAATGGTGTCCTCATCTTCTTACATGCAAACAAGGATTGTAAAGTGAAAACTCTGAGTGTGACTGTGACAGACAGCGACTCACAGGTATGTTGTTAGCAACATTTCCTGCTTTGCATTTGAATGCTATTGTTGCTGCTGAGTTTCAGCTTGTTACTTTGATGCCTTATCGTAGGTATATTCAAAACTGTATTCCAATTTTCTTTTGTACTTGCTGACATGAAGCCATGTGACCTTTTGCATATTATGTCACACAGGCTACTTATGCTACGTAATACAATGAGTCTATTTTACTATTTGTGAAAACTTGCATCTGCAGAATGTAAATGATTTGCCTATGAGCTGGTTGTCTGTCAGCATGGAAATCTTGTCAATACAAATCATCCATTGGTGCGCAGTACTCTCCATGTCAACATTGACCCCATGATGGCACACGTTGAGTGACAGCCCCCTCTTTTGCATAATGAGGCAGAAATGAATAAAGAAATGTCAAACTACATGTGTAAAGAAATGTACAAAGAAAAGAATACAAAAAATAATAATTTGGGGGAAATAAATAAGGGTGAAATGGAAAGGGAAAAAATATATATAAATAAATAAATAAATTTAAGAATTAATAAAAATTAACAATAAATAAATAAAAGGGAAAATCAAACAGAAGAGTAAATAAATAAAGTAATTTATAAGAAGCAAATTTTATCAATTAATTAATGGCTATATTTTTGCTACATTTAATGACATTTATGTATTTATTGAGTCATTTATTTATTTATTCATCTTATTTTTGATTTTGACAGGTTCCATCATGGTCAGTCATATAAACGAATGTCCAGTTTATTGATAATATATATCATGTACATATATAAACCATGTATCTCCAAAACATCAACTTTTCATGAGCTACGAAATACAGCCTGTTTGCAGCTTTTTGCTTTTGACCACCGGTCTGTCACTTTTTCTTTTATTGAATACTGAGGCGTGATATGAACTACACTCACAGAAACCTAATGAATCTGATGCCTCACAGACCCAGAAATATAGATACAGATCAAAGCTGCACTCTTCATCATGAGGACCAAGTACAGTGACGCATGAGAGTTCCTAGAACAACTGAAGTCACCTCTGACAGAATACTAATCAGGTTCCCTACTGACGCCTGCATGTACAGTATGTGCTTATACGTGTCATACCTATTTCTATGCCGATTAAATGAGAAGCTCCAGCTGCTTAACATAGCACAGATTGTACAGTTTAATTCAAAGACATTGTGAATGGCGCTGATGCCAACTGAACTGAAGCATGGGACAAACCTGAAGACTGGCTGAAACCTTGCACAGATTGTTTAGCCTTTGACAGTCAGGAAGGAGCATAAGTTCTGGTGCTAGACGACCCTGTAAATCCAGCGAAAATGCCAATCACTGCGTGTTCTTGTAGCAAAACGAACATGGACGACAAGCAGCAGCTTGTACTGTTTCTATGAAGTGACATTTGTCCTGAAAAGGCCAAAAAAGGAGGAAAAAAGCTCAAAGTGAGATCCTTTATAGAGAGACTTGTACGACTGTATAGCCTACAGAGGGAACTGGAGGTCAGTGAATTAACTGCAAGTAAAGGTTTATTGACCCGTATGTCTCCCACAGCGACACCCAAGTGACACCATCAGTCCTCAATGTCAGTCGCAAATATCAAACATCTTTATGAGAACGACTGGATGTGAAGACTTCAGATTTAAAGACATTATATGATTTTATCTGCTACGCACTGTGACAGTGCAGCCGTGGAGCGGAGAACACTCAGGGCACCAGTTGAGTTCAAAATCGCTAGGTCATACACAGAAGATAGGGTGAACAGGTGTCCCACTTTACAAGGGACTGCACAGCAGTTTTATCCCACGTCCCACATATGGAGACGATGTCCCACATTTTCATTGGCTCTAGTTTTCAAAAGTCAAACCACTGCGGGACAGACGCTTTTTTTATAAATCTGACTTTTATCCAATGGCTGTGAAGAAAGCAGGGAATAAGGCTGTCATCACGGCGCTGTGTTTGCTGTCAAACTGCGCACACGTGGGTCAAGTGCTGTTTGACCTTTCACCGTCTTTGCTACCCTACGCTCAACGGAGAAAAATTGCGAGTCACCGCAACGTCACAAGCTGTGCAGATTTAGGCGGAATATGACGGAAACTAGCACAAAGAAAAGGAAGAACAGCTACGACAAAGACTGTGAAACTACTTATAAGTATTTATAAGACGGTGGAAGGCGATTCTCTTTCTCATATGTATCGTAAGTGTGAAAGCCTCGGTTAACCTGCTACACAACGGCTTTTCATCATTTTTCTTTCCTGTGACAGTGAGTTTCTGTTCCCCAATAAGGAGCGTAGCCTTGGCGATGCACCATGCTCGTCTGGTCTATAGCTTGGAGCCATAAAGCCCCTCTATTAGATCTGGTTTAGGACATGGCAGGGGAACAAATCAGAGATCAGTGTTTTGGATTATTTGTTTGGTGCGACCAACTACACAGCAACTTTTCGACAGCGTTATTACTATTACTGGTTTGTTTAAAGTAGAAGTTTGGAGACTGTTTAAACTTCTTCTGTTTACTCTGTTACCGTCTATGAGGGACACGGGATTGGTTTCACCCAAAAGGGGGCGTGGTCATGAGAGCCTACTCTGGGTGATGCCGGTCTGATGTATGGATAACCAGGAACATGCATATGTAATTCTATAACCAATCAAATCACAATATACATCATTTGGTTTCTTGAAGCTTCCTCTTTCTTGCTTTATTTACTTTAATCCAATAATATCTTGACTTTTTTAATATTACGACTTTATTCTCAAAATCTGAAAAAGTGTCCCCTAAACTACTTTGTAACAAAACAAAGTAAGAGTGAACTGTTTACTTTTTTCCAAAAGATCTTCTTGTCTAGCCATAGCAGACATAGCAGAACATCCCTTCTAGAAATACCCCATTTATAAATGTTACATTGACAATAAATCCCATACTGTACACCTTACATTACTGCTGCCCATATTCCAAACCTTTTTTCCATATGTTTACGACTGATTTCCTGCCTTCCAGGCAGCCTATGCGTTCCACTCATCTCAGTGCACTATTAAAACCAATGTGCAGAGACTTTCTGCAGATAGGTAATCTATCACCGTGACCTTTTCATTGCATGGTTATACAATAGGGAGCAGGGAGTGATTTGAAAGCTAGTGGTGCATTCAGGAACACTCTGACATTTGAGTGTTAAGAGTCAGCTGCTAGGCAGTGACCTTTTTAAAGCAAAGAACTGCCAAGTTCTCTGTAGCTATTCCTTCTCATAGACAGTCAGTTTCTACGTGTAGTGGCTTTGCATGGGAGTTATAGAGATAATTAATCAAAGGCAATATTACTTTCATGTATTGGCATCTCTCCACTCATCCAAGAGGCTGCATTATCCTCCGCCACGGGGGGTAATGTTCTCGCTCTATCCTCTTTCCAACCAGCCATTACCATTTGTTACAGTTTGAAGGGCTGTGCACTGGTAGGAGCTACTGGATTCTCCACATGGTGAAGGTAAACCAGCAGAGCTTGAACCAGTCTGTTTCCATGAGGTCGGTCATGTCACGTGCAGGACAGTGGGTATCATCGATTTCTGCCACGTATGGATTTGCTCACCTGCTGATACTGTCATAAATGCTACACTACAGAGGACATGTGACAGGACCGATGTTTATGGCTGATAGTCAGCTTCACAACTCTTGAATCCACTCAGGGACCATATTGCTGATGTTCTGTAACAAAGGCTCCATTTGCGCTTGACATTTCAAGTTTCTCATATCCGGATTAAATCAAGATAACTTTCATTTACACTAGTCACACGTGTCTCCATGAGCATGAATTTAATTGACGTCACCTGGTAAGTGGGTGAGTGGGAGAGGCTGCGAGGGCTCAGAATGGTATAAATAGAAATGGGACAGCAATTTGCGGCATACCACGTCACAATGACAACGCAAAAACACGTTCCGTACAACTGTGTTTTTTTTGTGTGCCATCTTAAATCCTTGTTAAACGTCGACTCAATCTGCGTTCTTTTTCCAGGTTTTTCAAATAGAATCGAATGGATTTTGCTGTTAGCAAAAAGCAGTGGCGAAGGTTACGACGCTGATGCACGGAAGTATTACACTGCGGTGGATGGGGGCGGTAGAACATACTGTATTTTAGGCACCTAAGAAAAGGCCCACCAAAAAAAAATCTGTTTAAATGTATGCTATATTTGGAACCGAAATCGCTATCTATGCTCTCTTCAAAGCCACCAGACTTCATTGACAAAAACAGTAATTTTACCTCAGAGAACACAGGTGTTGCAGGTCTACCACTGCCTCGATCGGTTAGTTTGTTTGTGTTATTGTGTGACTTTGGTGAATCCAAACTAACGTGGCGTCCATAGCAGTGGAGTCAGCTAAGGTACTGTAGGTCAGTGATTCTCAAAGTAGGTTACAGGGTCCCAATAGCTAAATGGGACCATAATTTACAAAATGAACATCATGCTGTATTGAAGAAGACTTGAAACTAGCGATTGAGACCATAAACTCATGTTTACAATGTTTACTGAGGTAATAAATCAAGAAAGAAATACGCTCATTTTCTCACAGACTTCTATACAATCAGACGTACTTTTGCAACCATAGGAGTCGCCCCCTGCTGGATATTAGAAAGAATGCAAGTTTAAAGCACTACTGCATTGGCTTCACTTCTCAGACCCGGAGGTAGCTCACTGGATCTGACTCTGCTGCAAACTTCAGCATCGTGACACCAGTATCATCCACTGCCTCTCTTCATAGATTTCTCTGTGGAGACTAAGAGAGCATGAAGCCCGGCAGCAGGAATTCAGTAAAGGTCAAAAAACACAAGCGAGGTCTGAGGTCTGAACTTAACAAACATCTGTGTAGATGTACTGTTAACCTGGAGGTACCAGGTGCATCTGTCTACTGGTGGCAATGATTGCCATGGTAACAGCAATGAGCCGTTGTAATTCATGATGTTTTATGCGGGATGTTTGCCAAACCTTTAAGCTTTCTCTCTCATACACACACACACACTCACACACACAACACCTGTTACCAAATGAATCAAGTATGATGATGCCACCTCATGACTGTCAGCCACACACTGTTACAGTAAACCTGTTAAGCTCAGAGGTGAGCCTCATGCACATCATTATAACATTAAAAACGATTCGTACCTCCCACTGCGCATCTGATGCCACCTGACACCGGAGGTTTCATTTAGCATTCAATATGAATCACTCATCACCGTGGCGTTTGTGCATGCATGATATTCATATGCATTTATGAGAGAGCAAAAGGTCATTTAGAGCGGATGTTGTAAACAAGCACAAGATGGTGTCCAAAGAGGAATTGTTCCATCGGGTGACAGATGGTGGCTGATGTCAGATCAGTCTCTAGGGGCTTTAAAGCTCAAATATGCAACACTGGCACATAAATAAATGCAGTGTTCTACAATATACGAGTCTGTGTTCATGCCTGCATCTCTACTGGGATCAGATTGGCATTTTAATGACAAAAATTAGGATTTTAGTTTGACAAAATAAGGTTACTTATTACCACTTGTTACCACTTACTAGCTTTTTCTGGACCTTTCAACTACATCTTATGAACTTCATCCAACCCCAAGAAATTACGTTCACATGCAGGTAATTTGCAACATGAAGTATGTTTTGAAGGAATATATTGCATCTTGCTCATATGTGATTGTACATTCTTTTGCAATATTAACAATTTATTCTCATGCATGTATGACTTTATTTTGTAACAGTTTTAGTTTGCCACTTTTTATTCTCTGAAAAGTGTGACTTTATTGTCAAAGTGTTGCAAATTATGTTTTAAAATTACAACTTTATCTTACAAGAGAATTACTTTTAGTAAAATTATGACTGAATTTAATTTTGAAATATTGCAGCTTTTTCGTGTAAAATGATGACAACTGTTTCTTGTGAAATTACTTTTCATAAAATTACAACTTTATCTTGTAGTATTATGACATTTCACTTGTAACAATAAAATAGAATGTTCTTATTCTCAAAATATTTTTTTTGTACAATTACAACTTTATTTACATAGTATTAAAAAAAAAAATTCTCAGAAAACCTTGTTCATATATCATAATTTTATTGTAAAATAATGTTAAAATATGTGATTATATATTTTTTATTCTCTAAAATTATTTGTAAAATTATGCCTTCATCTTGTAATATTTTTAGTTTTTCTCAAAATTGGGACTTTATTCTCTGAAAATTGTGACTTTATAGTCAAAATGTTACAAATTATGTTTTAAAATTACAACTTTATCTTATAATACAATGATTTTTTGTAAAATTACGACTATATTAAAAATTAAACTAAAAACTTTATCGCAAAAAATTAAGACTTTTTCATGAAATTACAACTTTATTCTCACTCTCAACAAATTATTCCTTCATCTCATAATATTTTGGCTATTTGTGAAATTACGATTTCATTTTCAAAATCTCAGATTTATCTTATTTTGGCCCTAACTGTAGTGGAGGCACATTTTAATGTCTATTACTTTGTGCCCATTTCAGATTGACAAGATTCAGGTTCAATTCTCATCTTGTGTCATTTTGTTTCTTTTAGTAGCTTAGCTTTTCACTGTTGTGTCTTTGTGTATTCATTTACACTCCTTTTTGAATATTCTCCACCTTATCAATAAGTCATTCTAATATCCAGATCTCCTGCTGTCTGGTTGAAATCCTCACTCTGCATTCTTATTTATCTTCCATCTCTCTTTTGCCTTCTTCTTCCAACTCAATGCAACAACTCATTTTCAGCATCAAACTTTCATCCTATCCTTCTTATCTCACCTTGAGATGTATTTTTCAGGGGAATGAGTGGGTTTGCGTCTCCCACAGAGGATGCACCAAGCAGAGAGAGTCAAGATGAGACTTGAAACAGTGGAGAGAACGGAGGTAGAGAGAGAGAAAGAGAGAGAGAACATGTCAGCATGCAACAAAAGCAAGTGTCTAACAGCACAGAGGGAGAGAGGAAGAGAGAGAGCGAGAGAGAGAGTGGAGAGGCAGAGGAGAGAGCAGAGGCATTAAGCAGCTCAGAGATCAGTGGATGCTGACAGACGCACAGCTGCTGATGGGAAGAGGGAGACAGAACAGACCAAATTCTCACACTCCAAAGGAGAGGTAGAGGAGGAGAGCACATCCACCCTCCGTGTTCATCATCCCAGTGATAAGGATGGAGGAGGAGGACGGCAGCGTTTCTGCAGCTACAGATAGACGGTGAGTTACCAACGCACACCTGCAAGATTCAAAGTTAACCATCAGATTCAGTGAAGGTCAATGCAAACAAGACTGTGTTTTTTGAACAGGTGATTTCTGTGTCTTTCTGTCAGTTGCCTTTGATACTATTTGGATGTTCAATTCATGAATGCATGTATTTTGAGATTCCCTGCAAATGCAAGCCTGAATTCATATTCAAAATGAAGAGGAAAAATGCATCTCTGTTGGTTCGTTTGTCTTTTTTATTGCCAATATTCACACTTCATCGTGTGAAGTAATTTCATCAGTGACAGCTCATTAACAGTCTACTGTGTCTTTGTGACTGCTGCCAAAACGCTGTTATAATTTGCTTAGTTGCACTCATTAATCAGACCTGCTCCATGTAAGACTGTAGCTGAAGGACAGATAACAACTACTGTCCTGAGTGATTAAGTTATTAATCACATTTATACAAGAACGTGTAGGTTTCAGGGTGGCTCGGTGGAAATTAAAAAATGTTAAAGGGGAGATTTCTCAAGTATTTAATCGTCTTATCAACATGGGAGTGGGCAAATATGCTGATTTATGCAAATGTATGAATATATTTATTATTGGAAATCAATTAACAACACAAATATTATCCAGAAACCCTCACAGGTACTGCATTTAGCATAAAGAATATGCTGAAATCATAACATGGTGAACTGCAGCCCAACAGGCAACAACAGCTGTCAGTGTGTCAGTGTGCTGACTTGACTATGACTTGCCTCAAACTGCATGTGATTATCATAAAGTGAGCATGTCTGTAAAGGGGAGACTCATGGGTACCCATAGAACCCATTTTCATTCACACATCTTGAGGTCAGAGGTCAAGGGACCCCTTTGAAAATGGCCATGACAGTTTTTCCTCGCCAAAATTTAGCGCAAGTTTAGCTCATTATTTAACCTCCTTTACGACAAACTAGTATGACATGGTTGGTATTGGTATTATCATGTTAACTTTGACAGCCCTAGTATGTATTTAAATCAATTTGAATGAATATAAATGTTAGAAATGTAGTGCATATCAACAGTATATCTATATATCTATATAGAGAAATCAATCCAGCAAATGACAAATTAAGATGAATTAGTTATTGTGCTTTCCATAATAATGGTAGTACAGTGCAAACCTCTGTATTGTTAATGCACTTCTTAAGGTATAGACCCTATTCAATACAGATGTCTCCATGAAACTTCAGTTGATTAAGATAATTTATGTTTAAATAAGCAAATGAGACATTATCAAATATAAATATTAGAAATCTGAACATCAGATGAAGCCAGGTTCAAAATTCTTGTTTCATTTTGTTGACATGTTAGAGTTGAAGGATTTTACAGAAATCAGATACTACTGCCAACAGCCTTAAAAATAAAATCCATATTCGCCATGTTTTTCAGATAAGATGTTGTACAAATCAGGCTATGAATGATATATGAACAAACCCCTCGGTAAAAAACCTTCAAAATATAGATAAGAATGAAACTGGAAATGTAAAAGCTACTGAAGTGGAGATTTCTGGCTCAGAGTGAGAAAAAACTCATTTTGGGATGACAGCCTTTAAAGATGTGGATTGTAAAATCCCATACATTTTGAAGACACTACAGGGGAATAGGATAAAAAATAAATAAATAACATAGACATCACCATGAAACTTCCCCAGTTGATTACTTACATTACGACAATTATTTTTTGTACTACAAGTTTTCTGAAATGTTATGTTTAAATATGCAAATGAGGCAGTATCTAACGCTAACTTTTGGTGAATTTAGGAGAAATCTACAGACAGATAGACAAAGTGTAGTACAATAAACACCTAAATGTATATTTTGGATGTTCTCTTTCCTCTAGTCTGAAAGAAGACATCATGCTTACTTTCCTTGATAGAGACCTGACACATTTTGAGAGATAGAAGTTGGCAGTTGCCAGTTTATTAGGTACACCTAGCTAAAACTAATGCAGTCTAATACAACAGTCCTGCACTCAGTCCTTTATGAATATGGAGGACGGAACCTGCCAAAATTAAAAATACTTTTATAAATATATAATTGACTTGATAAATAAATAAATATATAAAAAAATATATATATATTACAAATAAATTTAGAAATAATTTAACATAAATGTGACATAAATACATATTGTTGCTTTAATTTGCTTCTTTATTTATTTGTCTTTGTATTAATTCCATTATTTATCTACTCTACTCTTAAATTTTCCATTTTATTTATTTATTTTTTATTTATTTTATATTAATTTTTAAATATATGTGCTACATTTAATGACATATTCATTTATTCAATTATTTATTCATTCATTCATTCATTCATTTATTTTTGATTTTCCGTCCTCCATATATGAAGGTTTGTATTGAAAGAAACTGTATGGTCATTATGGATGATGCAGTTTGTGGTACTGTTGCACTGTATTGCATCATACAGAGAGGTGTTTCTGTTGTTTACCCTCATTTATATAAATGGGGTGGAAAAAGTAATAGAAACAGGAGGTGCAGGACGTGTTTTACTACACCTGTGTAGTGTCTTCATCTTAGGCTATATACAGTCCCAACAACCTCCACCAATAAGGCAGGCAGACTGTATATAGCATGAGAGGTTAAACCCAGGGTAATAAAGAATCTAAAAGCACTGGCTGTTGTACCTGAAGCTTATTCCTGTCAGCTTCTCTCTTCTCATCTGTGTTATGGTGGCTGGACAGATTGAGGACAATGTTCAGAGAGATTTTATTCAATATTAATCAAATCAGTAGCAATACTACCGTGTAGAAATACTCAAATAAGAGTCCTGCATTCTAAATATACTTAAAGTACCAAATGTAAAAGTACTCATTATGCAGAATGATGCCTTAATGTGTTCATCACTGCTCATTTTAATGACTTTATATACTGCTGGGTAGTCTAATCTATAATAATACATCATCTGTTATTAGTTGATTATATTCAGTATTAATAACCTGAATCTGTAAAGTAACTAAAGCTGTCTGATAAATGTAGTGGAGTAAAAAGTACAATGTTTCCCTCTGAGATGTAGTAGTATACAGTAGCAGAAAATGGAAATACTCAAGTACAAGTACTTCAAATTGTACTTAAGTACGGTACTTGAGTATATGTACTTAGTTACTTTCCACCACTGTTAGAGCTGAGATAAATTATGGGAAAATAGAGTTTTCTCTCGCACGTTTATACCTCATAATCTCCGAGAATATTTTTTAAAAATCACGTTTTTTCTTGTAAATTTACCACTTTAATCTTAGAAAATATCCATGTTTTTTTTACCCTGCTCCCCCAACGTAGTATTTTAAAAAAATGTTTTATCTACAATGGCCCTAATACGCAATACGCAAGACATTTCATGATATCCCCTTGGACTCTCAGAACTTGTAATGGGGCATTTTTCACTATTTTCTGAATTTTTATTGGCCAAATGATTGGTCAGTTAATCAAGAAAATAATTGTCAGGTTGAATTCAAATTAAAATATTCATCAGTTGCAGCCTTAAATCAAACAACTAATTGATTATCAAAATAGTCACCAGTCATTTATCTGGAAATTTATATCATCGCTAAGTCTTTGAAAAGCTTCATAACATGGTCTACCCAACCAGACAACTGCTTTTGGGAGAAGTGGTAAAAATTCAGCACAGCAGCATCAGGATGTACACCAGAGTTTTGCAGGAGGCGTCCATCCTGAGCAGCACCACGGAGTCATTTCCAGAATCTCTGCACTGCAGGCAGAGAAACCAAGTGGGTCAGATGTCATGATCATGTTCTGATATCTCCAGCTCCTGTCTGTCATTGTTAGAGAGACAGCAGATAAAATGAACGCTGCTCTCAGTCGGTGTCAGTACTAACATGTTACTTACTGACTGCAGTTGGTTTCGGATTAGCAGGACAACGCCATGCATGTCAAATAGCTTATTGATCAGCTGATCACTTATATTGACTGACTAGAGTGGCCCTGCCAATGATAGAGCCAGACGTATGGTATACACAGCACTGTTAATATCCAATGTGTTCTGCTAAGATCTTTCTTCCGTATGCATGTGCCAGGGATCATCCAGGGCTGTAGCCAGGATGTTAACAAATACTGGGGTAGTGACTGAAGTGTCCGCCTTGTCAATGTAAATTCTAGTCAACACAGAAGGGGCAGTAGCGGTTATTAGGAACATCAAACAAAGAAATATGTACATTTCTGACTTTCTCTAAATTGTCTACAGAAAATAGCTGTCAATTACCCACTTCGAATGATATCAGTCAATTGAATGGGCGTTATCAGTGGTTATCAGCCTCATAGATATTGGTTAGATGGGGCCTGCTACACCTACTAGTAGGTTCAGAAGATGGCAAAATGGTCAAATGGCCATGACCATCACCAAAATTTAGCGTAAGTTTGGAGCGATATTTCTTAGGTTTTCTAATTTCATATGATACCAGTATCTTCACTCCAGCTTTAAAACTGAGCCTGATACAACCTCTGAAAGATCGATTGCATTAATGCGTTAAAGAAATTAGTGGCGTTAAACGAATTTGCCTGAACGTGTTATCACGTTAACTTTGACAGCCCTAAGGCATACTTATTTTAACTACTACTACGACAACATACTTTTACTTTTTCTAAACCTAACCAAGTAGTTTTATTGCCTAAACTTAAAGTTGTTTTGTTTCAATTCACAATGTGGTAGGTGCAGTTTGACCTGTCTGAAGCATTAGAATAGTATAACCACTGATAACGCCCATTCAATCACCTGATAACATTCAAATGGGGTAGGTTAATAGTCAACAAACACAAGACTTTCAAACAGGAGACCGGTGTTCGTGTCCTGTGTGAAACTAAAAGGAACGTTGACTTATTTTGTCACCTCAGTCAGGTGACTCATTATCCAACGCAAGAGGGGTACCCCCGTGTGTCTGTCTCTGAGCAAATTGAAAATAAAAACAGGTGGATGGAAACACACTTCATGAGCAGGACACCAGACGTATTTGAATCACACTAACAGGTTTGTCAGTTTTCATTACATAACCATGATGGAGGCTGGCTGTTTTGGGGGGCCAGGACGCAGAGGGCTCCGACAGGTTTTCCAATGTTCCAGTAGTGGAAATTTGATTTAAATGCAAATGTGTTTGTTAAAATGCACCACTGAAGCATTCAGTGATGAATGCTGAAAAGATTAATGAGTCTGAGCTTACATAGTACACCGACTCAAATTAGACCAATGGGTGGATAATGGATTATTCCTTCAGACAGGTGTATTGCCGGGTTTATTGTTTGGTTTCTGAGGCTCTGAGAAAAACATAAAGGAGCAGCCATGTGTAGTCTGCTGTGTGTTGTGTGCTCTCCACTCGATTGGTACTTCAAGGGAATTAGGCTTTGTGTATTTTGTGCATTTACCCTGCAGCATTAACCTACTTCTCATCCATAGTGTTCACACATTGTTGCTTACACTTCAGTTCTTTTTGTTTTCTCTCTCTGGGAAATAGCTTTTGAGAAGAACTATACAGATTCAGTTTTGCTGAGGAGCTGTATATTGGAATAATATGAACTTTTAGCACTTTATGTCAGCATTGTTGGGGGAGGATGTGTATGGAAGTTAAATTGTGACAAAACTATTGAGAAAGCTCTACACAAATCTGGGGTTCAATCGACACATCCTGAGATGTCTGAGTGTGCATAACAGGTTTTGAATCAGTGTAATCAATATTTTAAACCTATAAAGACCAAACGCAAAGCAGATTTTTGCCTTGCGTTAGGCTACTCGCACGAAAATGGCCACTAGAAGTTTTTTTTCCAGTATTTCGCAACTCACAGATATTCACCCTTCATGTAGTCCTACAGCTTCGCTCACTTTTCTCCAATTCCTCTCCTTTTTTGTTCCGTCTCTGTACAATACTGACATCATTAGTCATAAAGCTCGTGTCTATTTGCATCAATCGCACCGCGTGAAAAAGCTTAACCTGAACACACCTTAAGGAGACTTTGCATTGTTAGATTTGAGTGAACAGTAAGATTTCCTTTGCTTGGTGTTTTCAGTTTTGTCAGTTACTATTCCACAAACTGAAATAAGAGAAATGAGAAACAAATCCTGACCTGGAGGTCAAAATCGTCCATTTTAACCTAAACCAGGATCTTTTTATAAAGCTAAACTAAATAGTTTGTTGCCTAAGCCTGACCAAGTATTTTCCTAAACCTAACTGAGTAGTTTTATTTTTAAAAGACTTGCGTGGGTCATGTGTTGCTGGACATTCGTAGGAAAAAGCATGAAAAATACGTTGTTGAAAGTCGTGCTGAGCGTAACAAAAAAAGGGGAAATTCATGTCTATGTACACGAATCAAATAGATTAAATTTCGTGACTATTTCACAAACTGCCGTGAGACTGTGTTGAATACGTACACTGGAGTGTACAAAAACACAGAGGCTCTGTAGTCTGAACCAAGACGGCAAACTTTATTACTCCTTTCAACCATGGATGTGTAAAGAGAACTGGATATAGCGTTGGAGGCTCCCGTTCATTCCGATGAGATTTTCTCAGGGGCGCATGAAGTCAAAATGGCTCGACTGCCGAGTGATAAAGTAACCGGATCATCTGCCAATCTTCCTCAACCATTGGGCCCATAGAGCAGGCGCAGTAGCGTTTGCTTTAACCCCTGGAAAGAAACTGGGAAGTTGATTCACCTAAAAAAAAATGATCCGCTGAGTTACAGACGTCTCTTTCCCAATGTAAGTCTATGGAAAAAAAGTCTTTTTGCGCCCAATGGCATTACGTGACGGACACGGACGTTGTAGTACCACCGTTTGGCCACTACGGAAATTTCCTTCCTGGGGTGTTGGTTTCAACCTTGACAAAGGCATCACAGACTACATCCATTTCTTCTGTTCTTACCTTTCACAATAAAAGCCCTGATATATACAGTGTGTAACTGTAGTTGACAGTAGTTTAGGCTATACAATAATTGACCTCAGACAGACTGCCAGACGCTGCGCTGGGTCAGTAGGAACCTGGTAGTTGGTCTTCTGCCTGCACAAATCTAGAGTATTCTAACCTTTTATTGAAAGAGTGTAAAAGCCTTAAGACATCGTTTTCCTGGAAATAGGTCAAGCAGGTGAGGAGGAACATGTTTGGTGAAGAGTGGTGTTGACTGTTGGGGCGAATGCTACCTGTGTATGATAGCTCTGACAGCTAAGGAAAGGTTTAAGACACCCTGAGGGCATAACAGTGCTAAAAGTTAGTCTGTTCCCTTGTCCTCCTCCCATCCAATGCTGAAGGATGTGAAATGAATTTGAGGCCTCTGGAAGACAGACATGTGTTTTAACTTATGGTAACTAATGGCATGCTTTGTTAAGCTATGTCTTTCATGTCCAGCACTTCCAGGCTTAATTTAAAGGAGATGGCGGGGGAAGGTGTTGAGGTGTCTACTGAGTAAACTAAAATAGATTACACATCCATCTTTTCCCGCTTGAATTGACTCAGGAGACTTTCAGCGAGGCTCAGCCTTCTGCAATATTTAATTGATTTCACTACAACCACGGCAGGATAATTAAATCAGCGCAGGGAAACTTATCGTTCCTTGTCCTTGATTTGTTTTGTCCTTGATGTTTGGAAAATCAATTCTGAATGCCGAGCACCTTACATGTTTAGGATTCATTAATGTTATATATTATAAGAGAAGTTGTTCTATAACAGTTAAATGATGCGACAAATTATCAAAATAAGATAAAATAATTAACTTTCCAATGACTCCTATGGAATTTAAAAAGCATGAAATTATTATTTTAATGCGTGGCTACTACTTCAAATTGTGTGTGATGAATTATAACATTCTTTTTTTCTTACTATAAATTGCATCACTCAATGGAATTAATACTTAACCGCTTAAAATATCTTGTATCCTGTTTGAAGTCATAATTACAGACTGATGGTGTTCCTTTAAGGCTTCTCTGTGTAATTTGTGAAAAACTGGTAATGCTTCAGTTTATGGGTCTGTGATTTCAAGTGACTCAGATCCGGATAAAATCCAAATGAGATTTAAGACACTTTCACTTACACTTAGCCACATGTATACGTCTCTGTTGGTCGGATCACAAATCTGATTTCAATCCGTCTTGGTTTTCTTGGCTACATGTAAATCAGTGTTTGACGTCATCAGACAGTTTAGGTCAGACGCATCAAACCAACCTCAAAAAACAATTGGCGACGAAGGTCGACTGTTGCGTCGCCTCACGTCCCTTGTGTCTCTCCACACCAGCAAGTGGTGCTGGTGGTCTGTATTCATCAATCAAAAAGGGAAAGAGGAAGACCGAGGATGACGGATATATAAGCCGTTGTTATGATACGTACATTAAACCAAATAATTCACACCACTCTCACTCACCACTTAGGTTCATTCCAGATGGCCATGTGGTTGTGAAGCTGAACACCCAATCAGAGTGATTCCTGTGGGGGAGAGTGACTCACTTTGGCATGGACTTTGGGCTTTGTGACTTTGCAGACATTTTACATGGACAAAAAAAATATATATAACACTGTATAAGGAAAGGGATAAAGCATAAAAGCACAATAGGTCCCTTTAATTATATACAATTATGGCCCTGTTCCATTTACGTGTGCCAGGGCCCTGGTATTGAGCATGCTGGCTCACTAATGACTGCAACACAATAAATAGAATGGAACCATAATTAATGTTATCAATTACACCTGTTTACCCTGTTATGACACGTCAAAATGGCTACTTTGAAAGCGCCTATTAAACTGGTGAGTAAAAGGCTATAACTTCAAATAAATTATAAACGTCTAGTCCCTAAAACCCACACATTCTGCACAAACTAGCACTTTTGTTTATTTGCTTAAATCGTGAGGGTGAACCCATTAAATCTTCCCGACTACATTCAGTAGTTCTCCGCTCACTATCAGATGCTCCCCAAACACCTCCAGTAGCTGGAAGGCAGAGCTGGAGCCTTTTCCATATTTAATCACAGGCTCCACTCCACGCTGTGAGCTGCAGATATGTCATATGAAATGAGATGAAAATAGGCCCCGGCATGTCAACGGTAGCCACCAAAGTGGAGAGTGAATGGAATGCAAATGGAAGAAAGAGCTTTTCAAAGCGCTCTCTCTCCACACAGTTAATTTTCCCTGCACCGTGCCATCGGCTATATGATTATGAAAATAGGGTGAACATTTTTCGAAAGGGGCCAATTTCAGCTCTGCTCTGGGGATCAATTTAGTGTTTGAGTCTGACGAAATGCTCCTTTAGGTTTGTCAGACGATCATTAGGGCAGCGAAGGCAGCCTTCTGGGAGGAATAGATGTTTCGGAAAGAAGAATCAAATAATGTGTTAAGCTAATGGAACTAAGGTGAATGTGCCTTGAGTATTAATACTGTAAGAACAAATTTAATCCTCTCTGCTCTTTACAAGAAGCCTGGGAACTTAAAATCTATCCAAAAGTGCAGCAACAAAAGTACCAACACGTTCTCATCCCAACTTACATACCATCTCTTTGTCAATCAATTTGGCGTCACTTTATTTTCGGCATCAAAACCACTATAGTTACTCTTGGCGTCACTTTATGATTAGGCAACAAAACCACTATGGTTAGAACATGAACAGCGTCTCCTGGATAGAAAGCCTCACTTTCCACCCGCCCGTTGTGTCTCTCTCACTCTTTAAACTACGATACCCCACTCCCGGCGCACTTTCTCAGAGCGTTTACCATTGCTGCGGATGGGTTTACATTATAGTTAATGGAACGCCCGGTGCGCTACATACCAGCGCTAAAGGGTGCCTTGTGTGGCAGTACCGAACGCCGACGGCCATTACAAAGCCTCGGTATTTGACGCCCTCGGAATGAGAACGGGCTGAAAGTACGATACAGTAGTAGTTCCAACCAAACATTAAATAATTCCAGTTCATAACTTAATCTAAAACCACAAATTGTCATTACCGTTTTTGCATGAATTAAACAAACAATATACAGAATGTTAATCAGTGAGCTTAAGAGGTGTTCTGTGTGAAAGTATTCATGACAAAAACAACCATTCTAAAAAATATATTAACGTGCAAATTAATCTCATGAAATAAAAACATCCCCGGCGTGTAAAGGCCTTGAGTTTGGCTCTCTTTCATTGATTATCCTGTACAACCGGTATCACAAAGCAGGGTATCAACTGGCTCAGTTAACTCTGAGCTCTTCAATGTGGCTAGGAGCACATTCATTCAAAGAGGTTAGGTTATTGCGTTAGGAAAAAGGGATATTTAGCGAGGTACCATATAATCAAACAATAAGAAAATGTGGAAATATTAGGATTAAAAATCTGTAATGACAGATTTTTTGGCCAATTGGAAGTCGTGTTTGAGTCCACCTGATGAATGTAAGTTCAAAATTCACTCTTTTAGCTAGTCTTTTTTTGTACTTCTCGTGTCACCTCTGGTTGCAAAAAAAACAAAATAGCGATGGCCAAAAACCAAGATGGTGACAGGCGGCCAAAATGCTGAACTCGAGGTTTCAAAACGGCAGTCCACAAACCAATGGGTGATGTCACCGTGACCACGTCCACCTCTTATACAGTCTATACTGTACTATACTATCTCTACTATAAAAAAAATCTGTCTCTTATCTGTTGCTAAAAGCTCCACTCTGTTCACCAGCTAGTCTCTAACTGTGTCTGCTGTTTGGTGTTGAGTAGGTAGTGTGCAGTGGGTTTTTAGAGCTTTTTCACTAGAAACAGCTGCCTGCCATGTCCAAAAATTACGTTATGACAGTGGTGAGATTGAACCAAAACAGTAAGTCTAAGGTGGTAGATTCCATCCAGCAATCACATTTTAATGGAGAGGGGATGGTAAGTGGAGGATGTCATTAGAGGCAGTAGGAGGGGGTTTACTCTGCTGGAGAGAAGAAAGCCATAGAGATATGACAGGTAATAGAGAGACAGTAACTGTGGGATAATGCAGCATTCAGACAGTAAGCTCCTCAGTTGATTACTTGCTCTTCTTGGTGATTGTGGGTGTTGAAGCTCTGATTGAAGTTTTGCAATGATCTACAGCTTGATATTTTCACTGCTTTGACTCTCATGAAGTTACATGAAGTATTGGATTGGTGGTGTTCAGACGGGACTGTTGTGGGGAGCATATCAAGTAGGCCTACATGGGGAACATGTATTTGATATGCTGTGTGGGACCACACTGTTAAGTTTTATATCTATGAATGCAAATGGTTTCAAAGAATACCCAGCATGCACCAGTTTAAGATATTACTTTGAAGCACCTCCATGGACAACCAATTCAAAAAGCCATCAAAACTACAGTATGATTATCTACAACACCTTGTTTAATATACTTCTTGTCCAAAACTATATATACAGTATATATTGTTTAGGTTGTAGTGGGCCAGAGTGAAGAAAACCTATAGGAATCCATTGGTACCAACCATGTCATACTAGCTTGTCGTGAAGGAGGCTAAATAACGCTCCAAACTAAATTTTGGCGAGGAAAAACTGGCACGGCCATTTTCAAACGGGTCCCTTGACCTCAAGATATGTGAATGCCCATATGCCCACTTTATGATAATCACATGCAGTGTGGGGCAAGTCATAGTCAAGTCAGCACACTGACACACTGACAGCTGTTGTTGCCTGTTTGTACACTCCCATGAGTGGACAAATATCCCAGAGATGTAAAGAGACTTTGGCTAGTTGAGGAAAGAAAGACGCTGCGTGACATAACAATGTGGCAGCAGTGGTGACAAAATCGTCCAACGCCTTAAGAATGGGCATATGAATGGTTGTCTGTCTCTATGTGTCAGCCCTGTGAAAGTCTGGCGACCCGTCCAGGGTGTACTCCACCTTTGCCCAATGTCGGCTCCAGCCGTCATGCGACCCTGAATAGGATAAGCAGTTTACAGATAATGGATGGATGGATGGATGTACACTGTTATAAAAATACAAAGGGACCCATTTAGAACGTTTATGTTGTCAAGTTTGAAAAGGTCTTTAGAATTCATGTTTACATAGTTGATTGCCTTTTATTGGACAGCTACAGATGTCTCCTAGCAACGGCTCCACACATTACTATGGTCTTTAAGACATTTTTTATAGGATTTGGCTGGTGTTATTCTAGATTGTCCTTATTGGCATGAAAACACTAAAGCCAACAATGTGTGAGTCCACCCGTTCAATACTTTCTGACCTCCCCACGCTGTCTGAGGCTCTCAGCTCCAAGCCCATTGGTTCCAACTGAAGGATCTTTAAAAAGGCTCAGTAATTTCCTAAAACAGCTGAACACTGTAATTTTTTAGCAAACATCACTCTAAAAGGAGGAAATAGTGCATGAGGACTAATTTAATTGCAGATTAATCCACATTTGGTGCTCTAGTGAGTATTTGGGACAGCAGGATAGTGTATGTGGGATTGTGTTCAGACTCTTCTCATTCATTGTTCGTACTTGTACCTACGAAAAAGCAATGCACTATAATAATATAATTTGGGTAACACTTTATAAAAAACTTTATAACAATCATTTATAAATGGTAAATTGATGAACCTAGTTAATAGTTATTTTACTGTTAACAAACAATGAAATGGTAATTAATTATGTTTACTAATTATTAGTAATGCTAAAATTGGTGTTATTTTATCATTAGTTTCTGTAATATGACACAATTAGTTTATAAATTCTATATTGTATCGTTGCTGATAAGAGACGATAACAATTACATTCTGATTGCATTAGCAAACTATTTATTAACAGTTTATTGTTGCACTCATTATAACATTTTATATGCTATATTAAGTATTTATTAGTGATTACTGAACGATTTGTAAACCTTAAAGAAATTGTTTGTAAAACATCTAGAAACATTACATTGATTGATGTTCAACAAGTCACCTAATGCAACAGTGTGGCTCACTGACATGCTTTTATCAGTTTTTGGACAACAATGAGCTCTACGGCACACAGGAAGAAAATATGTCTGGAATTAAGGAAGGACTTTACACAATTTAGTAATGGATTTATTAATAGCTGGTGCATCCTAATCCCGAACCAAAGTGTTGGACAGACAGATGGACTTACTAACAGACCAACGTTTTCATCCTGAGTGCCCCTCCACTAATGGAACAAAAATTCAAAGGCTTCAAGGCTTTTATCTATTCAGCCGATGGATGTCTTTTGTATGTGTGGTTCAATTTCTGAGTAATATTTATGTAAAACATAGAATTGTCATGACAATACACATAGCTCAACAGCAGCCTTGGTTATATATCAGTGAAGCATTGGATATACATATTTTTTCCCCCATACTCTCCTTTTCGAACACACACACGTAGACTGATATATTCCTTCTACCAAGCAGCACTAATGCAACTTCAAAAGGATGATTGCCTGTCATTAAAGCTGGCAGAAGGGAAGGGAAGGTTGGAGTGGATCTAGCAGCCCATCGTGGAGTGGAAGACTAATTAGGACTTCGGACTCTCTGTTCTTCCTCATCCATCATTGATGTTTCTGGAGGGGTACTGTTTATGCTGCAGATTAGCAGCTGTTACATCTGGAGTGCTCACACATACAGGCCCTCTGAACTAAGTGTAGTTCCCTTGTTGGCCACCGAAGGGCTGTGTCTCTGTACTGACATGACGTTTGGATGCATGGACGGAGGGGGAGTGAAAAGTGGACTTTTTGCCATACACCAGCTCTTATCAAAACAAATCTAGCAATTTCTAACTAATCTTTAAGCAATCTTTTGTCTTCAAGTCCTGGAAGTCAAAGTTATTTTGTAGAGAACTGAGAAGCTGTTGACCATGGCGAACAACTTTTCCACATAGTTGAGTGCAGTAGAAAACAACTCTGCGGTTTTGTTACACGAGGGAATCAAAATGAGCTTTTGCTATGTTGTTGCAGTCTTGTTTGTCAGAGGACATTTGTATAAAACTGGAACTCTCTCAGCCTCCTGTCGTTGTACCAATTAGCACCCTTTGAGGTTTTTCAGTAGTGGTAGGTGGCACAACTCATTTTTCAAGGTTATTTTCCCAATTAATGTCATCTTGTTGTGTCCCTGGTGCATGTGTGAATGGGGGAAAAGTTTTTGATCTAACACGTTATAAACTTGTAAAGACATGACCTCTAACTTTTCTCTCACAGCAGCAATCGTGTAGTAGTACGATAGGAGCACATTCAATTTTGGAACTCAAGTCCTCTCGGGCGGAGGTGTTTGCTGAAATCAGACTCTTAGGAGCCTATTCTCATGAGAAACCATGAGGATGAGCTTGCTTCATGCATGAGAAGAGAGATAAATACACATATGTAGCCTTACCACCATCACATGAAACAATTATGTCACCATTTACTTTGCAAGATTGTCATGTGCTCTCTATCCTGAGCTATTCAGAGCGTGATCAGTACACCATCTTGAGTTATCTTTCATTGAGTGAGCTGAGTCATTAAAAGACCAACTCAGACCATCAAAAGACCAACTTATACCATCAAAGATCAGGACCATCAAAGCATAGGCTAGACCCTCAAAAGGCTTTCTTAGACCAACAAAAACAAGGGTTGGCTATCCAAAGACCAACTTAGACCATTAACAACAGGCTTCACCATCAAAGAAACAGCTAAGACAATCACACTGAAAACTAGACCATCAGCACAGACCACCAGAGCAGACCATCAGTGTAGTAGACCCTCGAAGGCGGGATACACAATGAAAGGACCAGCATGGACATTTAAGACCAGACTATCAAAAACCAGCATAAACCAACAAATATCAGGCTAGACCATCAAAAGACAAATGGAGACCATCCAAGACTGAGCCAGACACTCAAAAAGCCAGCTTAGACCAACAAAAACCGCCTTAGACCAGTGGTTCTCAACCTTTTTTGTGTCAATGACCTCTAAATTGATACACATTAGGTCACAGAGCCCCGTTGGATAAGATTTTGCTTCAGGGACCTTGATCTAAAAACATTTTGGTTGTTAAGATCACTCTTATGACTCTTACTTACATTGGGCTCACTTCTCATGAGTAAGTAGTGAAAATAAACTATTTTTCTGGAGACCCTTTTGAACTTCCTCAAGGACCCCTGGTTGAGAACCACTGCCCTATAGACCATCAAACGACCGGTATAGACCTTAACAGAACATGCTGGAACCATCAAAACATCTGCTTAGACCAACAATGACCAGGTCTGAACTCAAAAACTAGCATTAAAGTCATGGGAGAAACAGGTTTAAATGATTTGGCACTAGTTTCAAGTTTGTAATTTGTTTTTCAGTCTATGTTGTAGCTCTTTAATCACAATCACTCCCTGGCGGCAGAATGTACTGTATACCATTGTGTTTCTTCATAGTGCCTCTCACAGATAAGACTGTTTTGCCTCTGCTCACAATAATGGAAGCCTACAAAACGTCGGTGTTCAGGAATGGGAACAAACATGGATAATTGAAGGCACAATGAATAGTGACCATACCATGCGATTATTATGAGCGACATTGCATACAATGTTGCCGAATGCGTGGAATAATGTACTGTAATTTTAGACAGATCTTTTTATGTAAATGAGGAAAGCAGCTTTCATGCTGTTCATGTACAGACAACAGGAAGTCAGTCATTTGCAGCACTGTGCCGTTAAAAGACTGTTTGGGAACATCCACATATAACAGTTTAAAACAGCACTGTGTTTGCACGATTTGCTCGTAATGGATGCAGGTTTTGGCTTTCACTGCAGGCAGCACTTTGATATCTTTTAAATTCAGTGATATTGCTATTTATAGCAGCACCATCAATGAGCAGTGTTGTAAATTTATCTTCAGACATGCAGCCCATCACTTCCTCTTTTTTCCACTTTTGTTTATTGATGAAATAAAAGACAACTGGACAGTGTTAAAACATACAGACATTAGGACATTAAGACAAGTACAGTACATTACAACAGTTTATATTGAACTGGGAGTTCGGAGGAAAGGCCTCAATCTTCAAACTTGCGGTTGAGGCAGATGGCTGCCCACCCAGAGCCTGGTTCTGCCAAAAGTCTGGTTTTGCCCTAGGATTCTACCCATTAAAGGGACGTTTTTTCTTGCCAAACAAAGTGCATGCTCATGGGGGATCTCTTGTTGGGTCTCTAAATTATAGAGTACGGTCTATACCCGCTCTATAGGAAAAGCGTCTTGAGATAACTTCTGTTATGATTTGACGCTATATAAAAATAAATTAAATTGAACCTTGTTTTATTTGTACAACTTATCATCCGACCTCATCTAAAAGTGTTGATAACTGTTCCAAATGGCAACACTGGAAGGCAATTAATTGTACAAATGGGGATAGAACACATTTCCTCTCAACACCGGCATCCAGGGCTCATGTTCCAATGTCAAACTAGTAGCCATAGTCATTTTGATTCATGCATGACAACAACCTTTCTGTGCCACAAATGGATATTGTAGTAAAATCCAGTCCTAAAAGGTTTGCAGTGGCATTGCATTACTCAGAAAGCACAATGCTAAATAGTTGCATGTGAACACAATTTGTAGTGGAGTGGTAAATGGATGCAATCCAAAGATGTCACTATGCAGATTACCAGTCCAATGTGGCAGACAGAGTAGATGATAATGGAGCAGCAGATAGCATAGAGAGGAGGCATTCAGTGAAATGCTTCAGTGTGAGTGGGGAATTGACATGTCAGCAGTTACAATAGATAACACCTTCTCTGATTCTAATGGGATACCATGCATTGGCTGTAATTTGGATGTAGCCTTTCACTAAGGTCTAGATAGTGTTGAATGTCAAGCTACCTTCTCTGCTTGTCTGCTATGATTCTTGTCATGTGAGATACATATCTTATGTAAGACACAGCAACACATACAATGACATGGACAGTGAGTGTATGATGCTGCTGATATTCATCGTGCTTTTATCCTCATATTAGTGCTTTTTTATCACCAAGTTAATTTTATATTTATTCTGGTGGTTGAATCAACAGTGAGGCCAGAAAAAAGCAATAAACTACACTGAGTTATAGTTTTACGGCACTTACACTTACTAAGTACATGGATGGATTACTGAATGTGTACCAGGCACAGGCCCAAGGCCCCAAAGTGTCAGGGGCCCCCCTGGCCTTCACCCACAAATTATATCTCAAAGAGGCACATCAAGCAGTAAGATACTCAAAATGACCACAAAGAAACACAACATGACTACAAATAGTCACAAAGCAACTACAAAGAGACACAAAATAACTACAAAGAGACACAAAACAGTTACAAAGAGACTAGGGGCCCATTATCTCATAATATGCCCATCACTAAGCAACAGTGCAGATAAAAGAATAAGTAATGAAGAATAAAGATGCTACACCTGAGTCTGCACTCCAACTTGGTCTGTAATAATAGTGCCTAAAAAACAAATATGGATGCCTCGTGTCAGCCAAAGTTGTTGTTCAATGTGATTAAACCCGACTTTAATGGATATAGTGCTTTATTGAGCATGTACTGTATTTTCAAACTTCATACGAGTAATACAACCATCTACAATTGTCAGGTGACGACACTCACAGGTTGTGAACATCCATCCATCATATGGTGTGAATATGGCGTTAGGTCAAAGTTTCACAAAGCTATGTTGGGGATTACGTGAGGTCTTATGTACTATATAAGAAAAATAAAGCTGTAGCTGTAACAGGAGCATGAAATATGACAGGACAATCACTGAGATGTCAATTAAGCCCAATGTGCACATCAACATGGTCCTAGAAAGAGGTCTAACCCCCAAATAAGAGAAATCACCTGTGTGGGTTTACCACGGGTGTCCAGAGGTATTTGCCACAATACTGTTCCTTTCAATTATTACTCATGGTCTATTGGTAATCAGTATTGCTGTAGACAGGCTGTATGAGAATATGAGTCTAGAAGATTTTGAGCCTTTGAAACAATACATACCGACACAGACAGAAATGTGGTAATATATTCCTGGTAAATGCAGTGTCAGGTCCTCTCAGGATATGACTCACTTTTACTTTGATGTTGTGTGTGTTACAGGCAAAACTAACTGATAGTTCTTTGTTTTCTCACAGGTTTTCGTAATTCAGGTCACAGAAAATGGGAGCACAGTGTATCCTGAAGGGAAGCTTCGGCAGGTACCTTGTGATTTCTCCGCACTCTTGCAATGGCTGTGAGACTCAACGAGACAACATGAGCGCAGGAGCCGAGCAGCACAACCTTTAAGTGGACACTCGATGTGAAGTGACCTCCCGGAACGCCTCATTTCAATCAACGGATGGGAGTGTTTTGCATGTGCTGTGTGTCTGATTGGTCTTGCCTTGCTTTTGATCAGAGCTCTGCTCTTACTACAACCTGGACCAGATGGGCAATAGGATGTTTAAATGGATAGCCCACTAAGAATCCTGGACGTACAGTAGGAACCTTGAGAGCAATTGCTGCACACCCTGTTTTTCTATAGCTAAGAGTAAAGGAATGATAATGGTTGTCTGGACTTTACAATGAGAATTCGCTGACAAGCAAAGACACAAAAGACCCAGGAGAATCAAGGACATATGGACTGGGAGAAGAGGGACCATTTGCTTTCTTCACAGTCACAGTCACAAAGAAAATATATGATATATATATGCTTTTGAAATGAACATGATCCTATTTTCTGTGGATTGTCATATAAACCAAAAAGACAATAGAGAGCCAAAGTCGTGACACTTCTTCCAGGTTAGGGTTGTTACGTTTTTTTTTTCCGATATCTACGCCATTCGGTACTCCCTGTCCACTCTCATAGCTTCGGCCACTTGACAGGCTTGGGCTTGTGGAAAACGGCGTTCCTGAAAGGAATTATTGAATAAGTATTTCCATCGTTGTCTAGACAAATGTAGAGGAGGGTGCACAACCTACTGTTGATCGAGGGTTTTAGGGCTTTCAATCTGTGCCAGCCCAGTAAAGTTAGCATCACATACCCACCAAAAAGGACCATGGATTTCAATAGGAGCCAGGACTATGGGTCCTATCCAACAGGGCTGCCATATAACACAAGCATGGACTATGAGGACTACTACCAGGATCCTGACGCCAGTAAAATCATCATCCCATCCATCTACGCTCTTGTCTGCTGCGTAGGTCTTACTGGCAATGCCATGGTCATCTACGTCATTCTGAAATATGCCAAAATGAAAACAGCTACAAACATTTACATCCTCAACTTAGCAATCGCTGACGAGTTGTTCATGTTAAGTGTTCCTTTTCTGGCCACATCGGCTGCCATCCGCCATTGGCCCTTTGGGTCGCTGATGTGTAGGTTGGTGCTGAGTGTAGATGGTATCAATATGTTTACATCAATCTTCTGCCTGACTGTGCTGAGTGTGGACCGTTACGTAGCAGTGGTCCACCCTATCAAGGCCGCCCGCTACCGTAGACCCACTGTAGCCAAAGTAGTCAATGTGTGTGTATGGGGGCTGTCACTCATCGTCATCCTGCCCATCATCATCTTCGCAGACACTGTCCCGGCGCAAGACGGTGGTGTGGACTGTAACTTCTTGTGGCCTGAATCGGCATGGTCAGAAGCATTCGTGGTCTACACCTTCCTGTTGGGGTTTCTGCTGCCGGTCGGAGCCATCTGCTTGTGCTACTGTTTAATGGTGGCCAGGATGCGAGCAGTGGGGCTAAAAGCAGGCTGGCTTCAACGGCGGCGCTCGGAGAAGAAGATCACCCGCATGGTGCTGCTAGTCGTTGCGGTGTTCGTTCTCTGCTGGATGCCCTTCTACATCGTCCAGCTGATCAGTGTTTTCCACCGGCCCCCAGACCCCATGGTCACTCAACTTTTTGTCATCCTCAGCTACGCCAACAGCGGCGCCAATCCTATCCTGTACGGCTTTGTGTCCGACAATTTCCGGCGTTCATTCCAGCGCATTGTGTGTTTCCGGTGGCTGGAGTCTGGGCTGGATGGGGAACAGGTGGATTACTGTGCTGTAGCTTTGAAGAGACAAGCAACATGTAACCCTCTGGATTTCCCCAAGGACTGTATGGCTTCTGATATGGTGTTTCGCAATGGGACATATACCTCCCGTACAACCACAGTGTAACCAGAACCAGGCTAAACAGGTAGCCACGACCTAAAGAGGAGTATTTCCACCTGTAGGGGGCATACAGGGGATATTGAAATTTTATTTTTATTCATATATGTTATAAAAACTAAACTACATATGTTTCAAATATATCATCATTTCTATGTAATATCCCCCAGAGTGGCCCATACAAAAATGGACTTGACAACATGTAAACTCCTTAATGATAAGGGTCATGAGAATTTTAGGACATGGGCCACAAAGTTGAGAAACTCTGAAGGGCAACTAATGGATGAGCGGAAAACGTACAATTCCGCTGGTTGACATATTGAGAGAAAAACTGACAATGAAAATGATGTATATAACTGTCAGGATCCCACGATTTTTTTTCTGTTTTCAAGTGGGCAAGGATGTAAAGCACAGGTGAATGTAAGCACAAAATGGTAATGCTCATTAACATTTTGATTCTGTTGCATTACTTATAGCCAGCCCAAGGCATAAGATGCTGCTTAGGTACCCCATAAATTAATTACAAATTTGAAATCCCGTGTTCATTTGTTATAATGTAATTGTTTATTTACAGATACACTCCAGTAAAGTAGCCAATGGCACCCTCACAGTCATGAATTATACGGTTCACAGATGTGTTTCATCAATTAAAATGGAAATTTATTTTGGTCTGTAAGTAATTAAATAAACTATTAGGCAAAAAAACAAAACAATTCCCAAATAAAAAAAGACAATACAACAACAGAGTCATGTCATACTCACTATTCTGCAGCTCATAGTTGTTGTTTTTTTAAACACAATACTGTTTTCATTCACTAATTATTTCTAATTACGTCTACTCTACTTTTTCATCTGTTAAGTTACAGTCAATGAAACTCAACACTGCAGATGTTTCAAATTAAAAGCCTGCACTATTAACCATGCCAACATGCCATTCTGATCATACATTTTCATATTAGTTTAACAAATTATTATCATCTTAACTTTTTTTTTTTAACATAGGTTGTCATTATTATTGTCACATTATTTTCAACCTTACACATTCTCAAGTCATATTGGTTTTCACCCATTTTTAACAACTTTTGGATACTTTCAGGTTCAGAATTATTTTAACTGTAATTGTGCTATTTTAAAATGTAAAAAATGAATTCAAAAGCCTTTAATTTAATAACCAGTGATTTTCTTTATACTTCTTATGGCTCTCTTTTGAAGTATTCTTACAGTTTTGCAGTAGACAGAGGATTTATATGTAGTTTCCAGCACGATTTATTATTTGTTGTAATTTTCCAAAATGTAATTAAATCCACCCTTTCAATTTTAACATCATTTATCATAAGTCTGCTTTGTGAAATTTGATATATGATTACCAACAATTATAAATTCAGACGTAGTTAAAATCAAACATTAAACATTTCAGTTTATTTTCCACAGTATCCAAAAGTTGTTTAAAATTCTTACCATGACAAAATAAATGTATATAATTTACAAAAAAAAAATCTTCACTGTTTGTTTAGGAAACATTCCATAATCAATTCTGAACAAAATAAACAGTAATGCACCAAACACAAGCTGTGAGCTGTGAGGACATTTGTGTGCTATTGGGCATTATATGAAATCAGGAGCTCGTTTATTTACCTATTATAATAACACTTTCCATAGAATGGAAGCTGTATTAAACAGATATTGTTTAAATTTCACAACATGTTGTTCAAAACTCTCTTTCAAACTTTTAAATGTATTTTGATCTAGTCTTTCTTATATGTAGTTGTAGCGGATTTGTTCAACACAATTCAAAATTGATGACAAATTGATATTTCTGGGGAAAGACAACCAAGCTTAATTTTATATGATGTCAGTGTGCTAGTTTTACTTTCAGTAACACAAATGAATGAGGTTATATTTAAAAAAAAAAAAATCACGTAAGAGAACAGTTAAATTATTAATGTGTATCACTTTCTCCAGGCTTTCAAATGATGTTTGATTCTTTCTGTATACGTTTCTGTATCTGCTGTATCTATATTTGTTAATTGTTTGTTGGTGGATCTGTTTGAATTTGAGGTTTGTCTTTGCAAATTGAGCCAGAGCTGTTCTGCTTCAGTTGCACAACAAGACAGAAATGGCTGAAAAAAAAAGATGTATATGTTGAGTTCGTGTTTCTAAATTACAAAGGCTCACAAAATGATCTTTTCACCTGTGATTTCTCTCACTTTGTCATTTGTGTTTTGCAGAGTCTCGAAAGAGGTGAACATTTTATTTTATAATGAAATGTTAATTTTGCCATCAAACCTGAAAACGATTACTACAAAGTGTGTGGGCTCAAAAACTTTTATCAGGTTTAAAGAGGACCTATTATGCTTATTTTCAGGTTCATACTTGTATTTTGGGTTTCTACTAGAACATGTTTAAATGCTCTAATATTCAAAAAACGCTTTACCTTTCTCATACCGGCTGTGGTGCAGCACCTCTTTTCAACTTCTTACTGAAATGCTCTGTTTTAGCCCCCAGTGTGCTCTGTTGTGATTGGTCAACTGAACCAAACTCTACGGTCTCCGCTCCAGCTCCGCTCTAACTAGCTTTGTTTGAGGGCGTGCCAAAGTAGCCGGTAGGCAAAATGTGTTACTTGGTGACATCACCATGTTACGAAAGAAAATATATATATATATAGCTAGCCCCAGAAAATCTCCCTGGTATGTATACAATTTTCATTATAAACAAAACCCTGCACTGAGCTCTTCCAGTTGTTAACAAATATAGTACTGTACCTTTAACAATGTCAAGGACTACATAGGTACATATTTAATAGAATAATCCAATATAGAAAGAAGAAGCAAGTATAGGTACAAATGCTTTATGTAACTACAGTGTCAGTCAAAGGATGAACCAGGACAATCAACACATTAGAATCTAAAACAGGATAAGGTCACCTAATGTCGTGTCACCAACGATATTATAAGAGAATTTTTTTTTTTTGTCTATCCTGAAACACAATATCCAAGCATCACACTGAGGAAGATTGTGACCTTTTGTGTTTGCAGCTTATAGATCCAGAATGATTCTGTAGCCAGCTATAGAGCCGCTCCCCTGGGTGGACTGAAGACCTTTCATTGCCATTACAGTCCATTATGTCAGGTCTATAGTGCACGGCAACAAGAGAGTCATAATTATTTGTGCACAGTTGCCATAATGATAATTAGGGGAAAAAACGTACGAAAGTAACGCTTTTTGGTACCAAGTAATTTTTTAAAGATAACATTATGGACAGTGCTAAATAATCTGGCAAATGGTCATGTCTATGACACATAAAATAATAAACACAAATTAGCTACTACAAAACAGCTTTCCGGGTAAAACACCGCAACAGTATGACATGTTCACATGATTTTTCGGGGTTCTGATAAGTGTTGCGTTTCTTTCATACCGCGTTTCTTTCATACTGGCTCTCTCCTACCATTGGGGAAAGGAGCAAGAAGATGTTTGTGTTGTGGAAATGTTATTGTGTGGTCAGACAGAACATAAAGTGACTTTTAGAGGCAACTCAGAAGTCTGTGGAGGGATGCAATTTTGCTTGGGGTGGCGCAAAATAACATGTCATAAAATGTCTGCTTATTCCAAGGCTTTATGAATCTGCTTCATAACATACAAAGATGAGGGGAAAATGAGAGACTGGAGGGAACAACAGAAAGAGCCAGAGTTTCTAGTGAGTTTAGACCCTGTATTTATCAATCCTTTCAGCATTCCTAATCACTGCATTTAGCATAAAAAAATGCTGAAATCATAACATGGCAAACTGCAGCCCAACAGGCAACAACAGCTGTCAGTGTGTCAGTGTGCTGACTTGACTATGACTTGCTCCAAACAGCATGTGATTATCATAAAGTGGGCATGTCTGTAAAGGGGAGCTTACAGCATCTCAGACATGTGTCACGCAGCCAAATCAAAGGTTTTTAATTATATACACATTTATTATTTAATTCATGTCATGGATTATTAGGAAATATCGTTACAACATTGACGCTACAGTACGTATTGATATACATCACACTGACACTAAAAGTAGTCCTTCTCCTGCTGAAAGTCTTCATCCAGGGGCTTTCAGACAGCGAGTGATTTGTACAGCCGCCTCCGGTGTTTTCAATGTCAGCGGCGAAGAGAGTCTCATGACCGTGCACAGCTATTTGCCGGTGCATTTAGAGTTTATGATGGTTTAACTTTGTCAGCTTGCTCGCTTTGTGACCATGACAACCACGGAAACCACCGCAAGGGAACAATACAGGGGCTGATTTTACTGTATCCTGTTTCCTTGAAAGGTTCACCTCCTCATCAGCAGAGAACAAATACATCAATGAATATCTGACATCAGTGAGACAAACGGAGCAGTTCGTTTGCCAGCTGTTAAGCTCTCACTCCAGACAGGTTTGCAGCGCTCCAGGCTCTGACGTGTGACGTGTCCAAGACAAATCAAATCAGTGACTTATTGTGAAAATCCACCTGCAGGCTAACGGCTGATATCACAGGAGACACTCGCACGCACACCTACTGTTTTATTCAGTCCTGTTCCTGTTGTTGACATAAGTCCATCAAGAGGAAGCTTGAAATATTCAGAGATCTTACATCACTCCGTTATGATAATGGCCCATGTGTTACACTGCAGTCAAACCTCCAATGTACTGTAGGAAGTACCAAACTGCTTTTTTTAGAGACATTAGCACATATTTTGAGCTGGGAGCTGAGTTTCCAAAGATACCTAATACATCAGACATTATACAAAGCCCATTTAGGGTTGTGTCTTGGTTTTACACCTTCTATGTTTAAATGTTCTATGGCACTTCATTTTCTAAATGTCTTGCTAAAATAGCGCCTTTGTAATGGTTTTTAATTCATGTTCATGACTGATTTATGACGCATCTCAAATTAATCTTCCGGTTCCCAGCTTTCAGATGACGTACACCACTTCTATGTGACATCTACTGTTGAACTGCTATCTCCCCCTAAAGACGCCCTGTAAAACCCTATTGTATAAACCTATTGTGGGTCTCAGAGCTATTCTGCTATATTGCTTTGCCCATTTGATGTAGGATGATGGTCCCAGGTCTCTGTGTGTTGATAGCCCTCCTGTTGTCTTCGGGTCAAATTGACCCGAAGACAACAGGAGGGTTAAACAGGCCAACTGATGATAATGAACAAGGCTATTATTTGACAATAATGTTTTCTTGTCTGGCTATTATTAATAATATGAGCATACTTTTGTTAATTTTTCATGACCTAATGTTGAATTTCTGTGGATTTATCCCTCCTGTTGTCTTCGGGTCAATTTGACCCGAAGACAACAGGAGGGTTAATGATTTCATTAATTATTTAAAATGAAATGTAAAAGTGTATTAGGGTTTAGAACATTATGAGGACTGACAGCCAATGGATTGGGAGCCATGGGCATCATGCCTTCTTCTGATGACTGATGCTGGACATCAGGGTGGCTCCTCAACGTGTCCACTGAAGGCCCATAGGGTTCAGGCGATACAGGATCACGGCCGGCAGGTGGCGGGCCAACAGTGCTGAAGCTAGCAGGTCTGGATGCAGGCTGGTTGTTAGCAGGTCAGGGTGCAAGCTGGACGCTAGCAGGTCAGGGTGCAGACTGGACGCTAGTAGGTCAAGGAGCAGATTGGACGCTAGCAGATTGAGATGCAGGCTGGACGCTAGCAGGTCGAGGTGCAGGCTGGACGTTAACAGGTCAGGGTAAAGGCTGGAGTAAAGTCAAAGGTTCTATATATGGGATTCAGAGCATTAATATGGCAACAAACAACTATTGTCTATGTAAAGATATAGAGGAGTAATATCTACCTGAGCAGAGAATGAAGTCTCTTTCCCTCTGTGTGTGTTTTAATCAGAGCTTCTCTGTGCTTTGTTTGCGGAGCCGGGCCGGCCAATGGCTAGCTAATGGCCGCCGCTCTTCTCTGCCCTCATACAGCGGTTACAGCTGATAAGGCCGTCCCGACCGACAGCGTTGTCGTGGAAGCGTAGTAACTACCCTGCGGTTCCGCCCCAGGTTAACAGTTAGCTCTGTCAACACCGTTGTTTGCACTGTTCGTGCTGTTAGCACCGTTAGCTGCTAGCCACCGGCTCAGCCGTCACCATGTTGAGAGCCACATGGAGGCAATAGATATGCTGAATTCCATGTAGAGAACTTTTAAAATTATCTGAAAATCCAGGCAGCAGCTTCACCAGCCAAGGCTTGGAGGACAATTGCTGGAGGGCCAGTGACAGAGCTGCGTCCTTCTGCTCAATCCTGGAGGCGTTTGGCAGTAGGTATGAAGACACTGAATGGAATGAGTCACCTCATTTAGTTCAAACACAAAAACAACTTCATCTGCTGTGTGCATTTTTGGCTGGATTGTCCTGACACGATGACGAGGCGGCAAGGGATTGGACCCAAATGCAGACAATCAGGCAGATGGGAACAGTTCAGGGATTTATTGATCAAATTAAGCTACATAAGCTTAGTAAAAAAAAGTTTAGTAGACATCTAGTCTTAGCCTCTAGGCATTGTTTCAGTCTGTGAATCTATGCATTTTTAAAACATGTAGCCAATAAATCTGATAGGGGTATATCAGAGCTAAAGCATAGAGGTGATGTTGAAAAGACATCTATTGCTCAATGGGTATGAGCTTGACCGACACACAGTTGGCCGCTGCGCGCAGTGCACACAGCAATGTTGCAATGACCACAAGATAGTAACTGTGGTTTATGATTACTGTACTGACTAATTTGTGTTTTGTAAGTGGAAGCAATTACGGTTGCCTATGTGTAACCCAGTACAATATGTAGATAAACATGAAATATAATAGGCTACATTGACAGATATCAATTAGTTTGAAAGCAATACTTTTTGGCTTTGAACTAAATAAAGGGAAAAAAAATTGTGTTAATTTCCTAGCCAGAGAGGCGCAGTTGGAAAGGAATCAGGACACCATTGAAGTAACCTTTTCTTTGCTTAAAAAATGTTATGGCCTAATGGCCTATTGAAATAACACAGACAAAATTGCATGGTGCATTCCGTACTTTTGGCCTGTTCTGTGGAAATACAACATTACTTTTGTCTGGAACATATTGCACACTACAGGTAGTGCAACACACATTAATACATCCCTGTGGAGATAGGTAGGTGGGCAGAGAAACACGCTACATATGACAAATCAACGTTGTGTAACCTAAAGAAGTTATCACCAACCTCATCGCCAGACAAGAACGCTAGTATTGAATGCATTGTCAGACCATACATCATCCAGAATGGGCTCTCATGACCATGCCACAAAATAATAATAAAGGTCGCAAAATAATTATTAGACATGTGTATAAAACAAATGTTTGGTTAACAAGAGATGAATGCATACAAACTTCTCAAAATTACAACCCAAACAGACGTCAAATTGCATTGATATCTATGGGATCTTTGATTTTCTATCCCCTGACTTTTTGTAATCGTATGTGTCAGTCTGATGTATGGAAGCAGGATTGATTTTCAATCTGTCCTTTCTCCCACTAACAGCCACCTTTCCAGAGCTGTTGTACCCTGAAAGGTTGTAGGGATGTCTCAACAAAAGGGTGTGAAGAAGTGTATATGTGTGCACAAAACACCATAATAGAAGTGACAGAATTTATGATGCTGCTGGCTTGTTCATGACAGGAGGTCAGGCTTCAATGACAGCCATCTGGGATAGAGAGAAGATAGAGCTATGTTTCCTCTGGAGGTCATAAAATCTGGCACTTTTGTTCTTCTCTGTGCCCAGAACGGTATCAATTTTGTCAGCACTTTTCCTTCAGCAGGTGAAGGAATGATGTTCCTGTTAGGTACACTGTGACTTTACCTATGCTGCTGTATGCTGCAATAATGTGTGCACTAAAAATCCATCCATGAGTTTTCTGTTCCTGCCTATCCTCTTCAGTGTTGCATAGTGTTATTATTATTATTTTTGTTGGGGGGCAGCATTTATAAATACTACTTATGAATAATGAACTCATTAGCTTTGGTTTCCTTACGTAGAAGGCATACAACATGAAAAATGTCCCTCAAAATTGAAATCACCACCTCGCCACCTCAAACACACGACAAACTTCCGAATGTCCAGACTGGAAGGCTGACTGAAAATCCTGCTGTCATAGCCTCCTCCTTGCTGTATCCAGCTGCTTTCCCAATCTCTCTACAATAACTCTGTGTCTTTCTAGTCTAGACATGATAAGTACTACAGATGAGGATAATGACACGCTTTCAAGCAGTTCCTTCTCAAATGAATGGAGTTGCACTCAGTTACACACATGGAAAATGCCAGTGAGTGAAAGATGAAAAAAAAGAGCTTGATAGAGTTCAAATCTCGCCTACTTTCTCACCTCCAATCAACTGTCCAATCACTGTGTAAAGTGCATGGCACTGTCAGATTGTCTCTTTCAGAAAGTTCTGAATGTTAAGTTGTTGGACGCAGGGTGGCACACCAATGTTTGCCCATTATTCCGAAACCCCAATAGTCACAAAAATATCCCATTGGACGGAGAGTCCATTTGTCCGACAGCCCATTATCCCAAAAACACCCATTGCTCCAAAAATACATCTCACAACTCTCCATGCAACCGACAGAAGCACATGACTAATTATTATGCAAGATAATGTCTTCGGACCTGGCGAAGGCATGACTCGCCCTACTCTACCTCTGTTTTGCTTACCCTGATATTCTTACCCTAAACCTAACTGATCTCACTCTTCATGCTTAAACCTAACCAGCCCAGGAAACCAAATCAGGAAGGTCTGATGTTGCACCTGCATTGTGTAATTTCTCGGCAATGGGTCCTTGAAACAATGGCTATTTGTTTTTAGGATAATGGGCTGGCGGATAAACAGGCGTTCGGTCCAATGGGACATTTTTCTTACAATTGGGGTTTCGGAGTAATTGGCTCTTCGGAACAATAGATGTTTGGTTGGATAACGGGCTGTTGGACAAATGGGCTTTTGGCCCAATGGGACATTTCTCGGACTGTTTAGGAACGATGGCATGGCACCTACTAGTGCCTGAAAAAGATTAATGTTGAGTCTGTTTGACTAAATTGTGCCTGTGGGGTGATAGTGACAGTGATATCAATCAATGAAGACACATATAGACATACAGAAACAAACAAGTTCAACTTTTATTTCATGGAAATTTTGTGTATTAAAAAGTGTTGAACCCAAAAAAATCTCTCTGTCGATTGCTTCAGGAGCTATAAAGAGACAAATGTAATGCTGGGCTGGGAACATGCAATCCCATGAATGAGCAATGGTCCCATCCTTCCCCCACGGCACCCAGAGAAATAATGCAGCCATTATCCCACCGCAGCAAACACAAATGTCAAAGAAGACAGAGTGAAATTGTTGAAGCCGTCAATATGGTGAGAGTTGGATGATGAGGTTCGGTCTACCGCAGTGTATAACCCTGCCAACCACTAGAGGCTAATCTCCTGAGGTACACATTTTAGCACTCAAACTGTGCAGTCAGCAGAAAGCTCCTTGTAAAACAAGACTGAATACTTCCCCACTGTGATTTTATCGGTAGAGTCACAGTTTTAATGAGGTGTTTAACCATTAACACACAAAATAAACATTGCATTCCATATACGCTGAAAAAAAAGAGAGAACTGCAGCCACTAGCAATGGCAAATGGCAGAAGGTTTGAAATGGGAATTGAAGAAAACACTCCCAACATGTTTATGGAGGAGGAACAGTCAATAGGATTATGGAAAATGTGCTCTCTGAATCTCTCATGGAATATAGAAGCTATCAATCCTTTCCAGTTTGGACCGTTTGTTTACAGGCTTTAAATCAATTTCTTCCTAATGATATTCAAGATCAACAAGAGATGGATCGTACCGACTTTGGTGATCCCCAGCTTTCCCTCTAGCGCCACCAGCAGATCAAAATGTTAACTTATCCAGTGAAATATCTCAATATCTAACTAAAATGGAAGGCGTCTCTGTTTGTTTGTATGTATTTATGCACAGTATGTATGTATTTATGTACCTATAGTATGTATCTATCTATGTTCTTCGATTTTCTTAACAACCATTCATCCGATCGACTTCACATTTGGTGGGTGTATTGCTGAAGTGCAACGGGAGATATTTATTTGAAGTGCATTATGTACACAAAGCTCGCTCTTTGTCGCTTGCTACAATACCGACTGTTACACTCTCGAATGGCATGATGGGTACAGCTTGATCTCCGTCGCTCGTTACAATAGTAACTGTTACACTCTCGAACGGCATGCTGGGTAGGCCTACAGCTCGCTCTCGTCACTCGCTACAATATTAACCGTTACACCGACGAACGGCATGCTGGGGAAAGCTCACTCTCCGTCGCTTGTTACAATAGTAACTATTACACCTCCGAACTGCATGCTGGGTAGGCCTACAGCTCGCTCTCGTCGCTCGCTCGCTCTCATCGCTCGCTACAATACTAACTGTTACACCGCCGACTGGCGTGCTGGAGAAAGCTCTTTAGATTCAATTTCGTGA
This sequence comes from Sebastes umbrosus, assembly GCF_015220745.1. Lineage (NCBI taxonomy): Eukaryota > Metazoa > Chordata > Actinopteri > Perciformes > Sebastidae > Sebastes > Sebastes umbrosus. The sequence goes on from NC_051290.1 coordinate 8,049,006, forward strand.
CTATTCTATAGTACTGCTGTGAGATTGTGTTGGATGTTTATATATATATATATATATATCCTTCCCCTCACATTTGTGACTCATAAAGGTAAAAGCAAAAAGACTTTCTAGAGCTTGATCTTTTATATTTTTTCAAGCATAACTACATTGACACAAAGCTTTTTCCAATGTCCCTGTTAGAATAAACTTTCTGCTGAATACTAATGAAACTCCCCTGTAGGTCTCTACTATTTTCCCTCCCACTCCTATGTCTCATAATAAAAGTATTTATTGCCCTCTGAAGCAGTCACTTAAACTCAGAATGCAAGTTGATTTTTTTTTATGGTTCATATTTTACAGAGTGAAACTAACTGCGGTTAATTAACATCAGCATTAGGCGAGAATGCATCCAGCTACAAGTGTGAGTCTCTTGAAGCCGCGCTGATGTCTCAGCTCAGTTTGAATTAGTGAACGATAAGAGGAGCCCTCCCGTGGCTGGAAAATCTGCCTTTTGTATTTTCTTTGATAGCCAATAGGCTGCAGCTTATCTCACATGATGTGCTTGTTATGTGAAAAGAAAAACCAGTCACGCTGCAACAGAGACGAACATTGGATTCTCTTACGGAGACCGTGCATAGCTTTTTCCTCATTCTGCCAAATTAAATCTGCAGTCGGGTGTGAACACAGATGCGACGTCTTCTTGTCAATGAAGCTGACACGAACCGAAAACCAAAATCCAAAAGCCCCTGCTAAACATCAGCTACAGATACTTCCTTCACAGCGTTACGTTCCCCCTGTTTAGGGTGCAGGAGATGGGTGCAAACAAATGTTTGTAACAACTGTTACAATTTATTAACAATACATGACAAGTTTACAACGATCAACTGAAATCTACTTTGTACAAGAAAGCGACACTGGTACTGTGACGCTAACAACAAACCAAGTCTCATATCAAAAGTCTAGAGTGCACAGACAAACACACTCCCTCTAGAAGAGAGCCACTAGCGACCCCGGTACACAACTTGCAACAACAACCAACACTCAGCTTGTAAGACTGACAACTGGCCCATTGGCCCCGTCTGCTCCTCTCTCCCAGTCTCTCATCCAAAGTTGCATTTGATGTTTGCGTTCTGATCTAAAACTGGTAGCAGGTGATAAATGAAGTGTCACAGTGGTTGTTGATGTTTGCAATTATTTCCAGCCGGCTTCTTTCTTACTGAAGGGATTGTGAATCAACGTCAAGTTTTTTCATTCTAACAGGCAGCTGGGGCATTTGGTTTAATTGCTGCTGATTTAATCACCTTGCTGGATGCTAATGTGTTTTTTTATGCCTTCACTGTCCTCAGATGACCTTGTTAGAGGATGTTTTACAAATGCATTCACACCGCAGTGCACTAATACAGTCCCAGAGAAGCACATAGATTCTTGACATAATGTAAACCAGACGTGTGTGGCTCTGGGTAAGGCCGTGTCCACAACAATGCAGATACATGAGGAGACGTGTCTCTTTGTCTTCATTTTGGGATTCCATCCAGAGCAAACCAGCGTTTCCGTCTTTGTAAAAGGAGCTCTTCACACACTCTCAGAGTTGATGAGTGGAAACACCGCCTCATGATGATGAAGCTGATGAGGTGGTTTGAAGTGAGAACCTCTTCTGCATATATGAGCAAAAACATGAACCACAAATGTCAACCTGCTTGCGGCACTAAAGAAAGTCAGAGGAAAAGTTATTAGGATTCATCCTCTGGGGACCATGGGGTGTCTTTATAAAAATCCATGGCAATCTATCCAATAGTGTAGCGATATTTCAGTCTGAACCAAAGTGGTGAGAGAGAGAGGCGAGAGATCACCTGATTGTGCAAAGTCTCCTTTCAAGTAGAAGGTTGCTCCTCAGAACCAAATGAAACAGGCCCCTCCTGTAGAGGGGATCTAACCTGCAACAGGCCAGCAACCCCCTTCAAGTCTGGGGGCGGCCTAAAGCACGAGAAAGCAAAGACGATTCAGGAAGAAAAAGGAAAAACAAAGGTATAAGCCTTCCCTTGAGACCGGGTTGGTTATAGACAACAACAAGTCAAGTCAAGTCAATTTGATTTATACAGCCCAATATCATAAATAACAAACTGGCCTCAAGGGGCTATACAATCTGTACAGGACACAACACCCTCTGTCCTTTGACCCTCGCTTCAGATCAGGAAAAACTTCCAACAAAACAACTTGAAAAAAATGGAAGAAACCTCAGGAAAAGCAACTGAGGAGCGATCCCTCTCCCAGCACGGACTGACACACAATTGTGTGTCGTGTGTTTTTCAAATCAGTCCTTCCCTTTGATGCAGTATTTGTACACTCAAGCCGAGACATAATCAGCCTCCGCGTTGTTTTCTTGGTGAATCCAGGTGACTGCTGCCATTCATCTTTTAGCCAAAACCTTTAGATAGGCTAAATGACTTCTCACAAAATGAAGACGAGGACACAGAATGACACAGGTTTACCTGGAACTCATTTCCTCTTAATGTATTACAAGTGTCAGATTTTAAAGATGAAAGTCAGATTGTGGTATTGATTCTGGCTCAGTTCAGAGCAGCCAGTGTGGTTTATTATTCACAAACTAATGAGCAAATGCACTCAAACACTGTGAGCACACTGTGTTTGAAGTATGAGTCACACAAATGTTGACAGTGGCAGATATAATACAAGCCATTTATTGTAACAAGAAACTTTTCTCGTTTTTTTCCAAGCCCCTTTTCACGTTATAAGAAGCTTTTTCATGTTATGACATGATATTTCAGTTCTTTCTTTTTTTTATGAATTAAAAAAAATAAAAAAAATATTTTTTCGCCTTGTCATTATGGGGTACTGAGTGTAGATTGATGAGGGGGAAAAAATAATTTCAACAATATTAGCAAACTGCAACATAAAATGTGAAAAAGTAATAGAAGAATAATTTCTGAATCTGTATAAACACATAGGTATTTGTGTGTTTGTATATTTATATTCATGTGTGCAGATGTGTATCCTTGATTATTTTTAATAAGTGAAGGTAATTACCTAAATTCCTGCAGTATAACAAAAAAACAATATGTGCATATACTGTATATCTCCATGTTTTTCTTTAATTTGATGTATTTATTTCTCATTTATTTTACTGTTTTTTCTTTTATATCTTTACTTGTGTGTATTTATACATTATGGATGTCAAGCGAAAATATTTACTCCTGATTAATCGCAAATTAACTGCACATTTTTTATCTGTTCAAAATGTACCTTAAAGGGAAATTTGTAAAGTATTTAATTACATAAATCCTGTACAGGATCCGTATCGGCGAAATTAAAGTTGACCAAAATCCAATCCTTTCTTGCTGTTCTGTTTTTCCTCAGCCTGCTAGTGTCGCAGCGCTGCTCTCCTTTACCACAGCCCGACTGTACAGTGCAGCATTTCACAGCAAATTAGTGAAAAATATAAATTTAGAGTATGAGAATGTGAAAAATTCTATGGGCGCACCAATGATTGACTCTGACAGTGAGGCTGGCAGAATGCCCAGATTGACTAAACTACGACACTAATCATAATTAACAAAGCAGTCTACAAAACATTCAGCTAACAGCTTCCCTCTTCTTTGTATCCGGCTGACTTTCAGCCGTGAAAATGACAGGCAGCTCATATCGGCTCTCGCTAATTAATGCTCTGTGAGAGTAACTTGATAACAGGCCAAAATTAAACTTGTCCATTGTTTGGTTTGTGTGCTCTCTGAAAAGACTTGACTCACCACTCAGAAACTCCACTGTATAACCATCCATCATCATCCATTCATCATCTGCAACCTCTTATCCCGTTAGAGGTCGCAAGGGGGGGGTGGAGCCGATCCCAACTGACATTGGGCGAAGGCGGGGTACACCCTGGACAGGTCGCCAGCCTATCACATTCACACCTACGGGCAATTTAGAGCACGTCATTGGACTGTGGGAGGAAACCTGGGAACCCGGAGAAAACCCACGCTAACGCGGGGAGAACATGCAAACTCCACACAGAAGGGCCTCAAGCCAGATTTGAACCAACGACCCTCTTGCAGTGAGGCGACAGTGCTAACCACTGCACCACCAAGACTGCACCACTGGGTCCAACAAGACTCGGTAGACACCCAACATTAAAGTACTCAGATCAGAACCAGGGCCAGGCGTTAATGCAAATTTGTTCTAACACCACTAATTTATTTTTAATGCATTAACGCCACTTGCAATTTTTAGGTTGCAGCAGGCTCAGTTATTTAGGTCTGGCAGCATCTAGCGGTGAGGCTTCAGATTGATTGAAACTTCTCCCATGTGTGAGTCAAGCAGTCCAGCGATTTCCTAGTGATAGTTATCTTGGTTTTTATGACCACTCTGCTCACCCAACTATAGTGGCCTTCAGGTAATGTAGAAACACAAAAGGCTCTCTCTAGAGCCAGTGTTTGGTTTGTCCGTTCTGGGCCACCGTAGAAACACGGCGGAGCAACATGGTGGACTCTGTGAAGAGGACCTTCTCCCTATGTAGATATGAAGGGCTCATTCTAAGCTAATGAAAACATGATTCTTAGTTTCAGGTGATTATACACTAAAGAAAACATAGTTGTAATTACTATATTCCATTTATGCTCATATATCCCACTCAGTCATACACACTGGACTTTTAATCAATCACATAGATTGAATTTCCAGACCCAGAGTTGATCTGACAAGTATTCTTGCTTTTCTTAATTTAGAGCTGACGCAGTGCTCTGGACAGAATCAGTGTAGTCCTGCAGCATGGCGCTTGCTGAAGAAGAAGTGTGGTGGTTAGTGTTGTTTAACAGTTTTCTATGTGCTACATAATCTCATGTGTGCTGCTGTCAGCTGCATCTACAGCCAGAGACAGAAAACCAACAGGCACGCAGCCGCTGGGCATGAATACATTATACATCATGGTCCTTACATGTTGTAAACACTGCGACGCAATTATCTCCAGAGTGGTTCTGGAGCCACTGAACCATACTAATGGTGAGCCATTAAATCACTCTCTCAGAGCACAGCCTTGAACGCGTCCTGTACAGTAGGCTGAGAGAAAGCATCAGTGTGACTGCAGCTATATAACAGATGCTGCTGCCTCATTTCAACCCCGATGGCGTTGCCTTCTATTTTCGGTTCTAATTAAGCACGAGTTAATCGATTCCATTCAGTGAGGCCATACAACACTCCCCCTGATCACCAACAGGGTTCTGACGTCAGAGCCCAGCAGACATTTAATTGCAAAAACTTCAACAAACAGAGATAAAGTATCAGAAATAAGGAGGGGAGGTGTGTAGCTGACAGCGTGAACACGTCATCATGTTGAGCTGCCACAACCATGGATGGACATCTAGAAGGCCCACACCTCCTACATAATGATAATAATAATGAACTCTATTTATAGGCTATAGCACCTTTCCAATGCAATGTTTACAAGGTGCTTTACAAGGTGAAAACAACAAGCAACAGTATCATGAAAAATCATAAAAACAGTAAGAACAATAGCACTATCCATAAAATAATGATTAAAATCAAGCAACACGTAGAGGTACACGACCCAGACTGAAAGAGATACAAAGCGACAACAAAAGAAGCAAGCAAAACGATCTTTTGTCAGCTTTTTGTGGTTGTTTTGTGTCCTTGTGTAGTTGTTTTGCGTCTCTTTGTGGTCATTTTGCGTGTCTGTATAATTGTTTTGCTTCTCTTTGCGGTCACCTTGCGTCTCTACTTCTGTTGCTTTGTGGTAATTTTGTATCTTTGTGGTTGTTTTGTGTCTGTGTAGTTGTTTTGTGTTTCTTTATGGTTGTTTTGCATCTCTTTGTGGCCATTTAGCATCTCTCTGTGGTCGTTTTGTGCCTTTTTGCGGTCACATTGCGTACGCAATTTTTAGTCTCTTTGTAGTCATTTGATTGACTTTCCAACAAGAGATGTTAACAGTCACTTCATACAGACTCTCTGGCCCACTGGCGTTGGGCCCCTTTACTCGGTAGGCCCGAGAGTCAATTAAACATGGCTCACTTCCATCCCCCATAAAGGCGGGGGTAAACTTGAAACTAAGTTTGTGTGACATGTCTTCCAACCACATCTTGAAGTTAACGTCAACCACGACCGTTTCCTAACCTTACCTAAATGGTTACGTTGCCTACACTTAACTTCCTGTGAAAACGGAAGTTTATTTTGAAAGGACACTATGCCTGCAACGAGCGCATATTGACACGCCGTCCCCGGTCCGTCCAAAAGTAACATAAGAGGGGTACCCCGTATGTCGTCTCTGATGCCGAGGGGCACTGACAAGGCGGTATTTGATGAGTTGTGAGTGAGAATGTGTTGGACAGTTCTGTAACGGTGTCAGGTGTGGGTGCCAAAATCAAGTTTCCAACATAGTAATATGGATCATCCGGATGCCTTCTCCAATTCTTTTAATGGTTGCCAGCAGAAGACAGGTTGTCTTACACTGTTAAGCTAACCCTTACAGTAGCAATGGGGAGAGGTTTCCTGACCCGTACTCACTGTCGGGCCAATGGGTCAAAGATCCAACTGAATGTCCAAAGTTAGCTGTTATTATATAGTTGTTTGACTTGTTTATAATAGCCCACGTCACCCATGTCCGGCCCCTGTATACAGTTCATTGGGTACCCAATTGGATATTCAAGGCACTTTTCGTTTTTAACGGCGAACTGCACTTCAGAGACAAGAATTCTGGAGTATTTCATCAGTCCAGTCGTGCATTTAATGGCTCTCAACCATTAATGTCTGCATTTAGCTTCAAATTGCATCTTCAACGATGGTATTCCTATTCTGACATCCAACGGCACAATGAACCGACAAAAGATTTTTAATGACATGTCATCTGGCTAAACAAAGAGTTTGTTCTTGTTGACGTCTGAATTAATAATGATAAAAGCTCCTAACAATGTGCTTATATAGACAACACCAATCTCCCAGACAAAGAACCCCACTGTTCAGTCTTTATTACCTCCATTCATGCTTTGAGACAGGATGAATGGCGTAAACGTTTTCACTTAATATGCAATGCACATGCTTGTCTTGATGTGCTGATCAAAACTCTGCAGTGTTTGACTGTTTAGCAAAGGAGCTGAGGACTGTTGGCATTTTGAAGCATTTCATAGAAGTGAAGAAGACAAGAGCATGAATTCCCTGCGGCAGACTCCAGGAAATACACAGACATGTTAATCACTCAAGTGTGGAGGTAGAGGCGAGAACGGTGTCAGAGGGCAGTGTTCAATTTCAACTCTACTGACACTGAACGAAGCTCAAAGGAGTAAACAGTTTGGGGGAAAAAGTACAAGAACTCTTCACCTTTTAATTTCCTAAAGTATTGTGGGAAGTCTGTTTTTATCTCAGGTCCCATTCCTGAGGTGCTTGTCGTTTCGACCTCCAAGACTATGGAGGATGGAACCCAAAAATAAATGAATAAATAATTAAATGACTTGATAAATAAAAAAATATGTCATAAAAATGAAGCAAAAATAATATTAAAAATAAATGTAGCCATTAATGAATTGATAAAATGTGACATATATTGATATTTCTGCTTTAATTTGCTTCTTTATTTATTTATCTTTGTATTAATTCCCTTATTTATTTACTCTGTTTAGTTTTCTTTTTTAAATTTTTGCATTTATTTATGTATTTATTTTTTAAACATATATTTTTTTGCACTTATTTTTTATTAATTTTTTTAATATATGTATTTATTTATGCATGATTTTCCCTTTGCATTTCACCCCTTACTTTTCCCACCAAACTTATTGATTTTAGTATTATTTTCTTTACACATGTCTTGATGCATTTCTGCCTCATTATACAAATGAGGGGTCTGTCCTGCATACACAACTTGCTTCAGTCGGCTTGTACGGCTCACAATGTGGGTTTTACTGACAATTTTAATCTGTTCTGTGCCCGAGTGAATCTTTTTAAGCGAGATGGAACTCACCCAAACAAACTGGGCTCAGTAAAGCTAGCCGCTAACACGCAGAACGCGATGCAGACGTCTCCACCTGACTCACTGTTTACACTCCACACATCCCTCCCCCTCTTCTTCTCCAATTTCATCTCAGGCCACTTTCCCTCCAACTGCCCCATGCCTTTAATATGTTTCCTTTGACTTAACTAATTATTGGTTGTCTGTTGTATGTATGGATGTACGGACTGGGAATGTTACAAATGAATTGCCCCCTTGGGGATAAATAAAGTTGTCTGAACTGAACTGAACTTTCACCCTACAGTCCTCCCCTTGCATAAACCCCCTAATGCAATTTGCCTCGCTCAGAGGCCATCCTTACCACAACAACACAACTTTAGGACCAGCTAAAGGTTGGTACCACCTCTTTGAACTCTGTGGTCCACGTTACCACAGGTTCACAAGCGTGTCAGAGAACTACGGTGGCCTTCAGGTAACATAAAAAATGCAAGGCTCTCTCTAGAGCCCTTGTTTAGTTTGTCCATTCTGGGCTACTGTAGAAACCATAGAGTGTATATAAGAAACTGACTTAGTCACCGTGTCACCCATTGGTTTGTGGACCTCCGTTTTGAAGCCTCGAGTTCAGCATTTTGGCTATTATGAATGATGTGATGCACACACAAAAGTTTAAAGTAATGTAAGACTGAAGATTTATAATTTGCAGGGAGCTTAATTAACAGTGCCCTTAAACTTCCAGAAGACATTATACACACAACCAGGTCACAATAAAACCTTTGAACAAACCACCAGCTGTCTTTTTCTCTGCAGAAGACATCAGAATACTTGTGTGGGAAGGTCAGGTATTTCAGAAAGTACAAAACCACTCTTGAATTTCCCAATAAGATAGAACTAATGCTGCATGGGCCAACTATGACTCATTACTTATTCACCAAATGCATTTCCATTGCTACGTATTGCATTTTTCATCAGCAAACGACTTCAGTTTCAAGAGACTGTAAAAACATTTTAGCGGCACAGGAGGTTTACCAGCTTCTGTCATTTCCATTTGATTTCTAAATGAAGCCAGAAAGAGACAGAGAGGGGGAGACAGAGTGGATCCCTGCACCGTCCCTCCTCCCCTGTCTGCTCTATCTCCTGTCCTCTCTGGTTGGGAACAAAGCTGAACTGTCTGAGTGATGGGGGTAGTTCTGGATGTAAACCCCCCACATCTGGTTTTAATCTCTCCTCTCCCGGTCTGTCTACCCCTCTGTTGTCATTTGACCGAGGGTTGATTGCAGCTCCAGCCCTGCGGTGCACAGGAGAGCCCAGGACGGACTAACACACACCACATTTCATTTCATGGATGTTTAGATCCACTCTCAGGTGGCAATACACATTTAAATGCTGAATGCTGCAGTAAATGTGTTGGATTTTCAGTTCATAATTACTCTGAGCTGCTACGAGTTCAGAGTAACCTGACCCAGTCCAGGTCATGGGCCCACATTTTCTCGGTCACCTCAGGTTCAGGTCTCAGGTCTGTGCTAAATCATGAGACTGGACAGGACCTGAGTAAGAGGCTGTTGAACAAAAACCAAAACATGGCTGATCTCAATGTGAGTTCATGTGACTTTGAGAGACAGCCAAGAGGAAACACCCACAACTAAATGAGTCAATTGCTAACATTTGTCAAAGGTTTAGTTCACTCAAATCACAAAAAAATAGACATATTTTCCTGCAAACCCCTGGTGCTGTCAACCACGCGGAGTATTTTGCTTGAATATTTCTCTGTCATATTACATTTTCATGACTAAATGACCAACAAGCCAATAAGCTACGTCACAACTGTTATCAGATTTAGGTCCAAAGGTGACTAGTTCCTGATTTCGTGCATGGAAAGACATGACATCACCGTTCTCCAACTAGTGAGAAGAGGACTGAAATATATAAAGGGCCATATTTCAACGATCTATAGTGCATGGTATAAAGTGCATGGCGCAAGTGCATTAAGGCCGTGTCCAACTCCACTTTTGCTAGCGCAAAGTAAGGCACAAGGGGCAAAGGGGTTATATTCACTCTTTAATTAATCATAGGTATGTTTTGAGCATTACAGAAATTAAACCAATCAGTGTCATCTCCCAATGCCTTTCCCCTTCATCTCTAGGCAAAATATGATAAATATGCATTGATGAATAATGAAAACGGTATTGCTTTCCGATGTAAACCCACCGGGGGGCTCGGACCAGCTGAGCGGAATCCATGCATTACGTATAGGCCTGCAGCCGTGCACTGCCGGAGAGGCGGTGCGTAACGCGGATCCATAAGCCTCAAAACGCCGCCTTGAAATAACATACTGTAAGTCTACACCCGCACACACAGAGGGATGATGAGAGGAGACGCCACAGAGCCGTGAGAGCACCGTGATCTCTCTGGTCACGCCGGTCACACCGGAGGAGCGCTGAGAGCTCTGCAGGTTAAGCAGCACAGAATGCCTGAGAGCCTTACTTCGTTATATTCCACAATATTCTGAACTGTCACCTGCCGCCTGAATTTAGTGTTTTCCATAACATAAATAAAAACATTGTTCTAACGCCGACACTGTGTTTAACTGAGGAGGAGGAGCGCTGCTGCGTCCCTGTGTGAATAACAAGCAGAGTGTATCGTGTTGTGAACCTGCCTGTAGACTCGTCTTACTATCTGAATAATGAACCCTTTAAATAGCAGGAAAATACTGCGCCAGACTTTAGACCAGATTTTTGTTGTTCAGTGGGGCCATCGCTTTCTGCTGCCTCAAGATAGCAACGCTCCATCAAAGCACCTGATCACACTTCATTTTAAGACCAACAACACGTCCATGATGGGCACAAGTACATTTGCTACTTTCACAACGTGGGCGCTGGGCTTCCAGGTGTCTTGTCATCACAGTGAGATTTGGTACCGTCGTACCTGTACAGAGACCAAAACCATAACCTGTGTACATTGACTGTATTTGGCAACCTGCACTATAGCTGCAGACACTGCACAGATGTGCCGGGCGGATGGATACACTATTCATCATGAAATAGTTCCAACACATGACTCAAGACTCCAATTGTGTTTTTTTTTTCCATTTCTGTTCGTCAAACAAATGAGATACAACATGTTCATCAGTAAGCTTTTGACAGAGCCCTGCTAGCTGTTTCCCCCTGCTTCCAACCTTACTAAGCTAGGCTAACTATGTAATGACTCCTCTCAGTAGCAGATGTGACATTAATATTAATTCTCATTGACCTGATAAAAGGAATTAGCAGTATTCATTTTAGATGGTTGTCATCACTCATTAAGATCACTGATGTAATATATATCTGTTTTCACCTCGAGGCTGGATTACCAACAAGGCACAGTGGACAACTGGCCTGAGGCTGCAGATGTCCAGAGGCCACGCTGGGTGTCTTCAACTGGTCCGTGCTAATTATTTATTATATTACTCACACTGCATGGACAGTGGGAGGAACGGGGTGGGCGGGTTAATTGGGGCCCTGCAGCCCATTGTTGCCCGGGGACCCCTAGCAGGTTAATCTGACCACGGTTCACCTGCTACACTAAACCTACTGAATCTCAATGAGAAGTGGGGAAGTCTGTTTCAAGTAAAGACCGACATCCAAGGATTAGCTCAAAGTTGTGACAGTAATATAGCAGTTACTGAACTCTAATTGAATATTCATCTTTTTAAAGCTTCTTGAAGTAAAAAGTGGATTTTTTTTTTCTAAATCTCCCACGGTTGAGCTGAATCAAATATTCCAGGACCCCGGAACCAGGACAATCCAAATCACCACCAAGTTTCCTGCAGTTACATCAGACAATTAATATTTTACATTTTCTAAAGTGGCTTATTTAACAAAAGTCTCATGCATAGGAAATGATAAGCACAAAATGCATTACAGATCATGATGTATTATTCAATAGAACTTCATTAAAAAATGTCATATCATAGCTGATATTTCCATTTCCATCCTTTCAGGATGTGAAGAAGAGGTTTAATAAAGTAAAGAGGCTACAGTGCTGTCTGTGTGTATTTGAGTCAGGCATCATGTTGGTTTCATTTTGATGGACAGTCGCATATCTGTAATCACATTTCTATCGGGCCACATACAGTATGATCTCATACTTATTACTTCCGCCAAGACCAAAGGCCTAGGAAGGAGGTTGTGTTTTCACCGGCGGGATCGTACTCGGGCAGCTTGGCGGAGGTCTGCCATTCTAGTTTCTATCTTGAATGCAGGGGTGGGGCAAAAACATTGTAGTGGTCCAGCCCTTAAGTAATATAAATACTATTTTAATAGAAATACTGTGTTTAAACCAGCACTAATTAAAGGAAAGAAAGTGATGTGTCTCTGTCCTTGAAAACCTAATAGTCAGGGCTCAAAGAAGGAGTGAGTGGATATCCAACCAGCATGTGGAGAATCAAATATCAGCAGATGATTTGACTTGGCTGTAATTCCGTTATATGCTGTAGTTAAAATTCGATATCTCACAGAAACACACTTTACTGGCGGAGTGATGTGGGGGAATATATGCCTGCAAATGATTACATTTTCACAAGAGCCTCATGTTGAGTGTATAAGCAGGCCAAGGGAGGCTGAGTAAGGTGAGCTGTGAAGAGAGAAACCTCTGAGATCGACCTAGTTCGGAGCTTCAGCCTGAGCTGCTGAAATATTGTTGCTCAGCCTGTCAGCAGCTTCAGCGCTGACAGAGGTGATCAGATCAGCTGCATGACAAGCAGGCGGGTGTGACATGTAGATTTCCTCCTTCACAGACTGTTAGAGAAATGTGGTTTTCTCCAGAGCTGATTTCAGACTTGTGAAGTGATGAGATCTCCAACCAACCATGTTGTATGAAAACAGCTGACAAAGGGAGAGATTATCAATTCTGTGGGTCAGATGATGTAAAGTAAATGACGCTGAACGGCTGAAGTGAAGCTCACACTGACTTATCAACACACTGCTGAGACAAAAGCACCATTACTGCCCAGATGACCTGCTGGTTGGTCACATTTAGTCCGAAAGATGTTTTTCTTTTCTTTTTTGGCGTCCATGGATGATGGTCAATCTGGCTGTTTCTAGCATATAGTACCTACTTTATATATTTAGTATTCTATACACGCCCACTAATGTATACTGTAGTTTTTACAGTATACTTCACGTATTTTGTATTTTTTTGTACAATGCTCATCTTACACTCTTGTTATTGGGTCTCAGTAATCAGGGCCGCATAGCAGAAAGAAGAATATATTTACAATGATCAATGTTTAATTAGAATTTTTCCTACAGAGATAATCATGATTCTAGCTGATGAAGGAATTCACCTCAATAAACAATGACTCACTGAGCTCTGTGGATTTATTCCAAGCTGAACAAACTTTCCCTCACTCCATGGTTCCACATCTTGTCTTTCTGCTCAGGGTTACATCGTATCAAATAACTTCAATGCTGATAACATTACAACACAATGTAATGTGACCTCCAGGGAGCACCATACTATCTGCAGCAGACAGGTTCATCCACAGGTTCAGGTTTAGAGCAGGTAGTTGAAATAAGTGTTTCAGGTATTTTTGTCATCAATCAACATACTCCTCATGAAATAACCTACGTATATCAGGTTAAAAATAACCCGGTGTTTTTCTCAGCTGTCTCCGGGGAACATTGAAGAGCTCTCAGGGTCTCCAGAGTGTTACCGAACATAACTACAGCCCACACAATTTCAACTTTAGCTTGAAAAGAGCTCTAATTTCACATCAACGCAGCTGCCACCCACATCAAACACAAATAGATAAGAATTATTTTCTGTCTGAACATCAGAAGTTTCCCAAGGCTACTCAGTTTTAGATATTTTAAGGACTTGTAAATGGGCATTTAATACACTCATTCAAAGTTTCCCATCCCCCCCTCAGAAAATTCTGATTTATTAATATTAGAGGTGTCATCCACCCGGTTCACTTTATTTTTACAGGTAATAAAAAACAAGACTAAGAGTCTTAAGTCATGCTAACAACTCTGTGAGTCTTTACTTAGGTACAGTGGTGCTGAGGGCTAAATGCTATCGCCAGAATGGTAACATGCTCACAGTAACAATGCTCACATTTGTTAATTAGCAGTAATCAAACAAAACCAGAACAAATCCGATTGACAATTTCCATTCCTAGAACCACGCTCCTAGTGTGGCTAAAAGAGGCCGTCCTCTTATTACCGCAGCTTATTACGACCCATATTTACGTTTATTGTGAGACAACGACTTCTAATAGCCAGAGTAATTATGACGAGAGGAGGAGAAAGTCAGGTGACGTAGTATAAAGAGCGACAAAGTCCATGGAACCAAACCCAGGAGACCGCTGTTCATGTACAGCATGAAACGTAAAGTCAACATTGACTTATTCTAACTTACATGTGAAGTTAACTTACGTAACATACTTAACTTATGTCACGTACAAAGCCTAAGTTACGTAACAAACATACTTATTTTAACCCAAAACCATGATCTTTTCCTATAACCAAGTAGTCTTGTTGCCTAAACCTAACTGCATAGTTTTGTTTCAATTCACAGCGTTAACCACGTGTTTAAAACTGTGACCGTTTCACAACGTGCGCCTGCATCTAGCACTCTCCAACCGTCATATACTGTATGTTCTTTTGGCTTCATTGGCAAATAACCTACTCTGTTGTTTATTTATTAGGAAATGTTGGGCTAAAAATACTTCAAATGTTTATTCAATGCAAATTTAAATACAAATTGCTACGATTAAAGTCTTAAAGGGGGTCTGTACTGGGTTAGATCAATAGATGATTCTTAACAATGACATAATTCACAACATGAATAATTTATTTTCAGTCAGTATAGCTGTAGTCATCATGTGAAGGGTACACACTTTTTTTTGATCCGGAGCTTGTCATCACATCACACGGTTTTCACCGGCAGATGGATTTTCCCCAGTTGTCATGTAAATGTCGATGTTGGAATTTCCATATATCATGCAAGCAGCCATATTCCTTTTCTCATTGAATTTTCACCCACATGGATTGGATTATTAGTGTTGGTAATTGAGCAGGTAGTCGAGCAGGCACCAAGCTCAGCACAGCAAAGAGTGGGGAGTGACGATAATAACTTCCCCCGTGCGGAACGTAGACTCAGAGGCTACAGATGGATGCTGGGGTGGAGGTGGAGGTGGAGGTGGAGCTTTTGAAATGCTATGAACAGCAGCAGTGACTGCAGTAGCAGCAAGTGACAGGTTAGCTTTCAGACAGGTGGCGTATACAGTATGTTGCAGTAAGCTCTAGTTGGTTTCTACTGAAGACGTACATCTTAAAAGCACCTGGTAATTTAGTTTTTTTTAACAAACCTTACTATAACAGGAGAAAATAGAGCTTTGTTGTTGCATTGTTCTTTTATTTTAAATGGCGGATGAATCCACATTTTTCTTTTTCAGATTGGCTTGGGTGCTACCTACGGCTTGCTTGTCCAGGTAGCAGAAGACTGAATCAAGCAAACAAAGTCAATACAGATTCAAAGCTCTCCGAACAACATCCCTGTCATCATGTCAAGGACATTTTGTAACAAATAAAAAAAAAAATAGCACTGCATATCTCAAAGTTTCAAAGGAGAAACCACATGTAAATAGAGAGACAAAACCCATTATGGACAGGAAATCCGGGGTCATAGGGTTCAGTTTGCGACAGTGTTTGTGACAATCTTTATTCAATTCACAGTCTGACTGAAGCTGGCTTTGGTAGAAAACTGGCAGTACAAATGGTGCGTATATCATTTTGGAATGAAGCTCTTTCTCATGCTCGGGCCTCAGGGGAAAACGTATATGTACACACATTGTACAGATAATGTTTTGGGTCTTCACACACTCAAGCACTGACTGCTTTTATTTCCTCGGGGACCGACACAACCACAATGTGCGTCTATGCACACACACAAAACAATACATAAATCCCATGCATCTCCATCTACACACACATACACATAGCTTTTAGCATTATAGAAACTCAATCTCCTCCATGTTGTTTTAATTAGTAGACTATGAGAAGAAATGCACTGACAATATACAGTGAAACCAGATCCCTCCTCCTCCTCCGCCTGCTAACAACACATCCTCTTTTCCTCATGGCTCTGTGTTGTCCCTCTCCCCCTCCCTGTTTTCTTCATCTTCTCTTTGTCCTATTCTTCTTCTGCCAACAATCTTTGTTTTCAGAACACCAAGTCCTCCAAACCAAACCACAACATATGTCATTTTTCAATATATCCAATGTATGTGTTTTCTAACGCCCCTGACTCAATGATTTGCCTTCCAAAACCTTCATCATATTAGCTTTTGCTGACCTAAGAAAAGGGTAGGGTTTGGTTAGGTTTAGGCTATGCTGTCATGTTAATCATTCTTAAATTGCTCCTCTGTATCCAAGGTTGCTGGGTGGAACCACCTTGCATCCTGAAAGCTTTGGGGTTAGCGATGTAACTTATGGTTCAACCCTGGGTTTTCAGTCCTACAATGGTGAAAAGTAATGATAATAATTCACTTAATCGCGAATCAGGAAATATAAAAAATAGCGAATGCTGCGTAGGGAGGCGGTTGGAATGGATGAGTTTTTCGACAAGGAGACTGTTGTTCGTGTCCCGTATGAAACCGGAAGTCAACGTTGATGTATTTGTCACGTAACTTACGTTTTCTTAAGTAACGTCACCTCTGTAGTTATTTTAAGCCAAACCAGGATCTTTTCCTAAACCTAACGAAGCAGTTTTCTTGCCTAATCCTAACCAAGTCGATCTTTTCCTAAACCTAACTAAGTAGTTGTCTTGCCTCATCCTAACTAAGTCGATCTTTCATAAGCATAACTAAGTACTTTTATTGCCTAAACCTAAGGAAGTTGTTTCCTGTGAAGACAGAAGTTTATTTTGAAAAGACTGTATGCATGTAAACAAACAGAAACTGGAAAATGAACGAAAAAGGAGGAATCATTGCCCTCCCGTGTTCTGCAGTTAACAATAAACAAGTATTTAACTAGGGATGGATAGGAAGGCAATCCAGGCACGAAATACTAGCAACGAGGAAGGAAATATATTAAAAAGCCTTTATTGTAGTGTCTAAATCGTTAAAAAGCCAACATGTTTCGACCAGTAAGTCTTTGTCAGGGCTTAAAACTAATGATTTAGCCACTACAATAAAGGCTCTTTAATATATTTCCTTCCTCATTGCCACTTGTTTTAGTATTTCGGAGTGCCTGGTTTGCCTATCCCTGTTTGTTTTCCCCGTTTTCGAAGAGCACCCGACACGTTTTGCCTTACGGTTGAATACACAAAGCAACCAGTTATCTCTCTTTCAAAGTATTTAATTAGTTTTAAAACTGTCATCTTTGCCATCATCTTTGATCTCATTAATGATATTGATGAGTACAGTGTAATCATAGCTGATAGAAATGATGGACTATTATAATAAACCGGTCCGTTAATGAACACATGATATCCATTGGTGAACATGTTTGTGCTTGTTACTTGTAATACTGCCTGACATTGAAGCAGAAACTGCTCATCATCCACACTCTATTTTTATAGCTGCACAGACATAATGAGCAGTGCGACAACAAGGGATGATCACTGTTGCCATGGAGCATAAATCTTCTCTCTTCAGACTTGACCAGGGACTTTCTGTCAAGATTCTTCTTTATATAATGTGTGCGCCCTGGGTGCCGATAGATGTGATTGAACCTGTGAATGTGTCAACCTGTACCCTGCCCACACCCAATGCATGCTGGGACCCTGTCTCTCGCAGGCATGGAATTATTTTCCATACAAGAAAAACGCACATATTCTTGCAGAAGACAGCAGCATGGGTGCAGTCATGGTGTGCACCTGTCAAGAGCATCACCACCTGTTGAAAGAAAAGTGTTGACGTGATTTACACCTTTGCAGGAACAGAGAAGCACAAATGTTCAGGATTTTATGACCTCCAGAGGAGACTTGGCTCCATTTTCTCTCCATCCCAGATGGCTGTCATTTATACCTGACCTCCTGTCTTGTTCACAGAGCGCCGTCATAAATTCCCATTCCCATCTCCCATTGTGTTTTATGAACGCCTATGAATTCTCCTGTACCATACATTAGGTTCACATGCCGGGCTGATACTGTGACTGACTCTGGTATGCTGGAAATGTGATTCAGATGCTTGGACAAGTCAGGTGACAAATTACAATCTTCAGAGGGTGCATTCTTTGCAAAATTGTTTGTGTTGCATTTGTATTGTTATAGTCACGAATCATAGATACCAACGTGAGTTCATAGAAGAAGCTTTACAATCAGCGAGGCAGAGAAAAGCTAAATTGACTGATGAGACGATTTGGTGAACAATGTGTGTTCAGACTGAATGTGAAGTAAATTTTTCAAGCATCCAATTGCCTGCAAAGTCAATGAAAAGAGTGTGTTTGCTTCCTCGTTGTGGAGCAACTGTGGCATTGGCACTAAGGCTGAGTGACAGCGCTGTATCCAGCTCTCTTAATTATTAATTTACCATTTATAAATTATGATTATTATAAAGTGTTACATAAATGTTTCACATGAAAAAGCGTTATTTTGATACATAAAAAATGTCTGCAAGAAAAAAAAAAACCTTGAACAGGTAGAAACCTTGGTACCAATGAAAGCAAACAGAGAGGAGAAAACAATTTTAAAAAAGCAGTTCATTTTTTATTCCACGTCTTGTTCTGAGATGACTCATGTGGACCGGAAGGGGCACTTGTCGACGTCCCGGCCAGATAAGAGGAGACTGTGTTGCCTTGAGGCTGAGGAGCTTGTGGATTGGCCCGCTCGTCCTCTGTGTTGGACCGTCCCTCCAGGCTCTGACTGATGGAGTCCGTCCAGAGGAGACAGCTGTGTGGAGACTCAGCCTCAGAGCCCACTGCTGTCTCTTCTCAGTGGCACTCAGCCGGCTGGATTCACACAAAGGAGAGATCAAATCGTCTCACTTGTCCCTGAGCTTGTTTATTATTAGAACGGAATTAATTAAAAGGTCCATTGTAACTTTGTATGAGGTCTCCGATGGGGTCAGAGACAAGCTGTTATTTCTTTTTGTGCCTGACATCACTGGACTGTTTCTAATAAAGCAGCTACCTGGTCTCTCCTTCCCTTTATGGAGGCAGGCTAAACACTGGTTTGGTTAGTTTGAAGGTCTGTTGCCGCTAACCGAAGTTGGATGTGTTTGGATAAAGCCGTAGTAACATTTTTCAGTTGTCCAGTTTTGCAGTTAAAAACCTAAAGTTGAGCTTACAACACACTGCATGCATGGCAGAGATTCACTGGCCAACGTTACTAATATGGTACTCACGAGGTTGGCGACGATACGCCGGGGCCTTGACCTGCTGCCGACATTTACACGGCAAGCCCAAGCATGCACTGCTTCGCCACTGTGGTTCAGAGGTCAATGTTTATGAGTACACTCTCTTCTTCAAAGTAGGTGAAAACCAAAAAAAGAAAAATGATAACAAGGGGCAGAAACTCTGTCTTGGTCCATCCACCGACACTCAAGTCATCTTCCTTCTTCCTCAGATCCACAGGTGTTTTCAGTTCTCCTGATGCTCCCGGCCACACACCACAAACCCAATGCCCCTTCAGTCCAGCCAGTACATGCATACTCCTGGTAATAAGCTGCCCTCAGGGAATAGTCTCAGACTCTGTCCAGCTTGAGTTTACAGAGAGTGGTGGTGGTGGGGGATATCAAAAAGCTTTGCCTCAAAGGAAAAACTGCCGCAGTGAATGGGACATTGTGTCTTACTCCACTTCAAAGTTTCACTCCAGACAGCAGCGTTTTAAATAGTGTTCCACACAACCAAAAGGATGCAAAGGCAAAGAGAGAAACTACAAACTCTTTTGAGCTGGTTACATTTCTTTACTTGAAAAAAACCCTTAAACATTGGAAACACTGCACATTCACTCGCATAAAGGGCCTCTCCATCTCAAAGTCCCCGTCCGCCTCTGGATGATGTGGCACACCCAACTTTTCTGATGCACACCCATAGTTCATTTTTCTGGCTAAACTCTTGTGTGTTTTTTTGGACGATGTGCTATTCAACCAAATTCTAACTAAAGACGGTATACATGGTAAACATCATACCTGCTATACATCAGTATATTAGAAGTACAGCCTTCAGTTGCAACAGCGCACCGAAGAAATAGACTATATAAACATGCTGATATAATGTTTACCTTGTATACATCTTTGATTGGTGTGTTTAACCACCATTGCCATATGGAGCCATGCCACCAGCAAGTACATAAACTGAGTATAGTTTTGTGTGATGTGGAATATACAGTATGACTGCCAATTTCATATTTTACTTGACTCCCTCAGCCTTCTCACTCTATGACTTCTTTGTTTATCCTCATGAATACGCGCCTCACTCCATATGCTATTTTTCTATCCATCCTTCTAATCAAACAGAAAAAAACCTTGACAGCTGCAACGCCTCAGGCGATGAAGAAACAAACCGATCAGAGAGAAGCGAGGTCCAGTTAGATGGCCTTGGGGCTTCACACAGTGCCAGAGATCTGTGGCCTTTCAAGATGGCTTCCATTTCAAGACGGATTCCTTTAAATTGGAGAGGTCTGGTCAGCACAGCATGTCAGCTTTAAGTGTCTTTAACAAGACAGTTTGTGCCACATAGCATTGATCTCCGAGGACTGCAGTGCTGTTGATATGGGTATATAAATGTGGATATCCTTCCTTTGATCTAGTGCAAAGTAATTTGACAAGTGAAGGCTGAACGTACATGAAATTTAGATTAGTGTTTCACATTCAAGGTCAACCATCAGTGAAGATTCACTGCAGCGTGCAAGATATCCTATACCCTACAAATATTTTTTATAAACTTCACTGCATAGATAGATAGTAACTAGTAACTCGTTTAGCTTTTGAGACAAACAAACAGGGTCAGGCTTATGTTCCCTCAGTACCTACAGTATGAACTTTTTCCCATCCAAATTAGGCCCTATATTCCCTCAGCATCATCCTTGGCCCATGTTAGAATCTGTCTGTAACTTTTTGAGATATGGCACTAACAATATCCGATAACAGACAGTCTGGCTCATTGCCGGCATTGGTTGGGTTGGTTAGGTTTAGTCATGAGGAGTGAGATTGGTTGGGTTTAGGATAAGAATATCAGGGTAAGCCAACCAGAGGCAGAGTAGGGCGGGTCATGCCTTTGGCATAGTAGAAAAACTATATTGTGTTTGTTGTATCTTCAGAAAACGGGCCTTATTGGAACAATGGGCATTTGTTTTCAGGATAACGGGCTGTCGTCCAATGGGCCATTTTTCGGACTGTTGGGAATTCGGAATAATGGCATGGCACTGATCTGAGGGAATATAGGGTTGAGGGAGACGCGTTCCCCAAACAAACCATTAATGACATTTTAAAAGATTCAGTCACTTAGCCACTGCTTGATGCAATGCTAAAACCTAGAACCGCCTGTCCACCGGAAGAAAGCGTGTCAGTGTCAAGACGTGAGTATTACACAACCGGCATGAAGTGCAGTGTTTTGTAGTGACGGTTGTCACGCGATGTTTGTCAGAGCTAGTTAAGAAGAATAAAAAGTGAGAAAGACCACTTATGGTAGGTGATTAGAGAGATTTATTGGTCCAATAAACACAGGACTCTCAAGTGGGAGAGCCGTGTTCGAGACTGGGGTTTTGTTTTGCAAGTTACGTTAGTGACATTTGTCACATGTTTTGTAGTGATGGTTGTCATGTGACGCTTGTCCCTTGTTTTCCGTACTGACGTTACGTTGTTTCCGTACGTGTTTTACTAAGTTTCCGTACTTATTTTAAGCCTAACCATGTCGTTTTCCCTTAACCTAACTAAGTGGTTTTCTTGCCTGATCCTCAGTCCGTGCCTTTGTTGCCCCCTGCTGGTACTGCACAATAATACAGGTGTGTAATATTCACATCTCTGCGGCAAAGCATGACGCTGACACGCTATCCTCTGATGGACAGGCTGGTCTATTACACGCTTTGGCGTGATTGGGTTGGCTAAAACACCACGATCGTACATAGATTAACTTCCTGCTAAATCTTCAAGTCTGACTTTGACTTCAAGGTTGCTGCCTTGTTTTCATCCAGGCACAGCCCAGGAATCTGGAGGTCATTGTCTTGCACGGAGAGGAAATGGAGTGCGAGATGAAGTCAAGGGCTCAGATCAAACTGCTAGAAGGAAAGGGATACAGTTACCATATATCCATGTGTAGTGAGCAGATGTCCATGTGTTTGAATCTCAGAACTGCTCATTTGTTGATGAAACCGAATCCAAACAAAGGAGAAGATTATTCAGAGAAGAGGGTTTGATTATAGTTACTGCAGTTTGCAATAATACATTTATTTGTCCAATATGCACATTTGCATCTCATATTCTGACGACACAAACAAACGTCCTGTACCTGCCGCCCTCAGATTAACTTTTGGCACCTTTCTTGTTCAGTTGTCTGTTGAACACATTTTCTGACTATTCTGCAGCTCCAGGAATGTCTAATGGGGAAAGCTGATGTCGCTTCTCAAAAACAAAGTGTTCCCTGTGTGACTGCTTCATCCTTTATCCAGACAGATCAGGCTCCATGAAAAGTTTAATCACACGTTTGATGGCTCTGAAAACTAATCAAGTGCCTGCACGATTAATTATTGATTTCAGCTACGAAACAAGCTGTGCAGAGTACAATTATGAGGAACAAAACTGCAATCTTTTTGTCCACCTGGCTATTGTGTTTGTGTTCCTCACCAGTCTGTAATTACACCTTTTGAATAATTTCTTCTTCAGATATCTGGTGGACTCCTCAGTGCCTCCACATTAAAGTGGTCGATTGCTTAAAGTCCATAATTTGCCATTTATATCTCCATTTTCAGAAAAGCAGTGTGTTTGGGCTGTCAGTGTGTGGTGAGTGCTGGGATAAATTGCTATGAGATTAACAGACGGACAGTTTCTTTTTTTCTAATAGAAAATAGGCCTGTGGGGGATTATTTTCTGGAAGAACCAAAGTTGTATGTCCTAAAGATTTTCACTTTTCTAATTGCAAATATTGATAGTTTGAACGGTCAATATCATTGTTGTTGCTTTGGAAGTACTGTACTTATCTTGAGTATCAGTTGGCCACAGTTTTTTTTCTTTTTTGGGGGATGGACAAGCACAGAAATAGTGGGGGAAATAAGTATTCAACGCATCAGCATTTCTTTCATTGAACATACTAGTGCAGTGCCCGTTCGGAGCGTGTGCCCGTTCGGAATGGGCCGATAGCTACGCCCCCAGAAGGGCTGCTTGCAGCGTTGTCAAGAACTGTGCTATGGCTGCTTGCACCCACCAAGTGTGAAGCTGATCAGATGACTTATAGATACAGTAGATGATGCGCCATCTGTTGACCAAATGGCACCGAATTTGTCATGGTAACTCAGGCATCATATCTACACGTCCACCAGATGTGTTCGCAATAGCACAAAGCGTTCAGGAGATATGACATGTAATTTGTAATATAAACCTTGCCCACAGCGTTTGAGCCAATTCTGAGAGCCAGCTATAGCAAAACTGTACAGAACATCAAAAATCCAAAATAGTGGAAAATCAATCTAGATGCAAATGGGGCGTATCTTATATGGATAGATTTTTCTGGACCCACAAAATCCATGGAAAAAAATAATTATTTTGTTTTTTGTTTCTGGGAGAAAGGTTCATAAGTTACAAGCAAAAATGTCAAGTTCATTGTTATAGCGCCAACATCTGGCCAAATTACTCCACATTCGATACTGCACTCTCCTGGGTCTTCAGCAATAAACCTGCCAAGTGTGAAGTCGAATGGATAAATGGTTCTTGAGATATGCCAATGATAAATGGAAAGACAGATTTATAGTTAGATTTTCCAATGCAGTTTTTCACATTAAATATAAACCAGACATTAGTATTAACTCAATGAAACTACACAGATAAAGAAATTGTAACATTCCAATCCCTTAAAAAGGTTATGACACAGGAAAAAAGGATTGAACACACTAACTTGAAATGCATTTAATATTTGACGGAGAAGCCTTTGTTTGCAATGACAGCTTCAAGATGCTTCCTGCACAAAGAAACTAATCTCTCCGTGTGTTCAGGTGGGATTTTGGGCCATTCCTCCATACAGACAGCCTTTAAATCTTGAAGATTCCCGGGGGCCCGCTGGTGAATATTGATCTTTAGTTCCTTCCACAAATGCTCTATTGGGATTACATGTGGTGATATTCATTCTTTTCACACCAAGTCTGACTCTGACTCCGATGACTGGATTTATTATTCTATTTGTTGCAAAACTTTGCAACATGACACCAAACTGAATTAATTACGTGGGTGCAATGGATAGCGCTAGTCCTAAACAGGGCTAATGAATGAATGATATTAGCAAGAAGTTATTGTTTAACTGCCTAGAGCACAATCACTACTGTCTAATACTTGATGTGCCTTACCACCTTTATTTTGTTACTCTGCAACCAACTGATAGTTTTCCTTGCAGTATATATGCAATATTTTGGATCATTGCCCTGCTTGAATGTCCATCCGTGTCTCATCCTCATCGTCCTGTTGGACAGCAACAGATTTTTCTCAAGAATTTTCCTGCACATGGCCCCATTCACCCTCTTCAAGTAGTCCTTGGCTCCTACGGTATGGGCTACTTTTCTGACTAACTTTCTGACTGCCCGGTCGTAAATCTTGTGAGGAGTGTGTGGTCGGTTAATGGTCGAGTGTTGTTCCTTTCACTGGCAGAAAATGGAACATTTAGGAGTTGAGAAATCTGTCGGTAACCAGAGCCATTGCTATGTTGCTCAACAATGTTGTTGCAAAGGTCTTGAGAGAGCTCTTTGCCTCGATCATGAGATGTTTCTTGCGTGACAGCTTGGTAACAAATGATTTGTGTACTTGCATTCAGAGGTGGGTAACCCTTTCCAAAGAGTAACGTACCAACATGCACTAACCCAGCTGATTCTAATTAGCACAGCATTAGTAGGAGAACTAATTAGTGGAATCAGCCAGTTTAGTTCTTTTTCTTACTCTGTGCAAAACGTTTTTCCTGTGTCATTCTAGTTTTATTGAGTCTGGTGTAAATTTCATGTGAATAGCTGCATTGGTAATATGTTTAATGAAATTTTTTTTGATGTGTTGAATACTTATTTCCCCTACTATATAATGTGCCAACTGAAAAAAGTGACATAGACATAGAGGTGAATACATATATGCATATATATGGACACATTTACGTCACATTGACTGTGAGATGAGTATATTAAAGGATCTGCATACCCGTGGTAACCCAACACAGGTGATTTTAATAATTGTGCCTTGGTCAGGACTGTGTGGGCGTGCAGAGTGCATGTGATTGCACAGATTGAAATCTGATTGTTAAAACCACCTACAGAGAGGTTTGAGACACATTCTAGCCAGATGTTGAAAAGATGTAAATGCATCCATCTCTCCAAGACGCACACTTAATCTTTACTCCTCCCATAGTGTAAATACAGTAAGCAGTGCATGATAACTATTCACTGTCTGAGTCACTTAATATATCCATGGTTTTTCCTCATCTCATTCATCTCATTTTATTTATAGAGTACATTTCATTACACATAAACTCAAAGTGCTTTACATTTACAAGACAAAATATAGAAATATAGGCAAAACATACCTAAAGTCTCAAAAGTCCATGTTAGCTTTAGTCCACTAAAACTGGACAGTTTAGTTCGATTAGTTGACAAAAATGTTGTGGACATTTTAGTTTAGCTTTAGTGAAGACCAAGAATGAGCATTTTAAACAAACTTCAGAAACCCTTCAAAGAAGATTTAATTAAATTGATACTGAAAAAATCTGAAAAATATTTTGTCACCTCTTTTTCGAAAATGAAGAAATTCTGTTATATATTTATTTTTTATTCAATTTTTGTGGCATCAATGTGGCGTCTTCAGCATGGAAAAAAAGGTCCTTGACGAACATATTTTTTCAAAATTTGTGTTAACCAAATTAACACTGGTTTCCAGCAGGCAGCTGTTTGCAGGGAAAGCTCAGATAACACTGTACACTAGCACCGTCACTACCAACTCAGCACCAAACAGCAAACATTCTGCACATAAACTTTGGACAGATATTGGATGTTTGTTTAATGGAGGGAGAAACACGAGCATGGCAGATGAACTGATGTCAATATCGATAGCCTCTAACCACGTCTGAGTGCGTACAGCTCATCACAGCACAGCCAGTTATTAAATGAATGGGGATGTTTTGCTTTTCAGGGCAGCAGAAAACGCCGGAGGAAAGCTCCGAACATCAGGGAGTGAGTGTGAAGAGAGAGACAATGAACCAGTGATTGACAGTCAGAAGGAAGCTGAGGGGACAGACCAAACAGAGGGTCAACAGCAGAATTCATTTTCCATTATCAGAGCTTTGCTCAGCTGAAGACGTGTCTCCAGTTGTCGTCCAAGATCAAGATCGAGCAGGTGGAGACGGAGGATATTAAAAATCACAGAGTGGATTTCCCTCCTGCTGTTTTCCATTTTGCTCTAGTCACATTTGAAGAAATCTTATCTGCTATAAATTATGTTCAAATGCAACTATTTTTCTTTGGGAATATACATTTTTGGGAAAAATGACAAACAGATTCAGACAGAATATTAACGCAGTACGTATGTGCAAAACATTCACTTCTTTTTGATTGTATATTTCTACAATATAAGTGTGTGGAAACTAAAACTGGTTACGTTTTTGTGAAGTCTGGGCAGCTAAACCCACTGTGTCATTTCCACTGTTCTACGGTCTGTTATGTCTTTATAGCAGACTGTTGCTATGTATAACAGACTGTTGCTATGGGTGTAGTTCTAATGTCGGACTGTGGCGGACCATTTTTGTGTCAAATTATAGATTTCTTAAGAAGCCATGTAATAAGCGAGATAATGTACAGCTAGCGGGTCATTGTTGTGAAATAAACCCCTTCAGGGCGATGCAACACCCCTCCCGTTCGTGCTGCATCGCCCTGTTGGGGTTTATTTCACAACACATTCAGCTCACTGCACATTATCCCATACTTAATATTCCTAAAGAAAAATGCAAGAATTTGTCAGAGATAAGACAATAAAACCCAGTGTTCTTTATAGTAAGGATGGAGATACAACATCATCTATCAGAAAGTATCGCAAAGGAAAAATGATCTTAAGAAATGCATTAATAACACTGAGGTTTACACAGCATGTTTACGTTTTGTTATACTGCTAATATTGTGGATAGCACTATAAACATTTCTATCTGTTATTTGTTAGTTTGATTTAGATGTATATCATTTTTATCCATTGTGGTCCAATAATAATAATATCAGGACAGACTACATGTATCAGGGAGACTCTGGTATGCTAATATGTACTGTATAGCTATATATTACTCTCACTTATGTCTGCTTATATTGGCAGCTGTATGTTACCATTTTCATTCTCTTCCTTGGTATCTGATAGCGGTTTTCTTTCTTCACTCTTGTTCAGATTTGTTGACCTTGTTTTAAGCTGCATTTCTATTTCCGTCGTACAATGAGAGCAAAATAACCAGAGTCAAATTCCTGGTAGCCTCTATGTGTGTAGGTCTACTCATACATGGACAATCAAGCTGATTCTGATCCAACAAGACAAACAGCATAACATAGCCTGGCACGACAGCCACATATTCATACACACAGCTGGCAGCAACATCAGCATGAAATCCAGTTTGTACACCGAACATAAACTAATTTACAATAATAATGAAAAAGGCCATTAGCCCATAATTGTAAATTGGCTTACTTTTGATGATTCCAGCAGGAGACGACATGGCTTGGTGTTGAACACTGAAATGACTTCATAGTCCCTTTCAAAGGTGAGCAGACAAAGAGTTCAGTCTGATGTGATGCCCTGATGACACTTTTTATCCAACTGACAGTTGAAAAGAGTCTTTCACCAGTAGGCCTTGTTATTAGTGTGACGAGGGCAGTTCACTCCTACCACTGAAGTGCTGTCTTTAGCAACAAAGAAAACAACAAGTTACCCAATTATGAAGCCAACTAGGGCACTAAGGCTATAATTCAACTCTAGATCACAGCTTTAACACAAAGGTTTGGAGGCCGAGGACAGAACAAGGCTGCTCTCAGACTACCTGAGCATTTTAAACTGCAGAGATGATTGTTGGACTAATCAGCAGCCGACACACCCCAGACCGAACCCACACCTCCAGTCAATCAGAGAGAGAGCACCTAGATGGGAAACAAAGATCCTCACCAGACAGACAGACACTCACTCACACAAAACACAAACACATTTCAATATACGGTTGAGAATGATGGCTGAACTTCTTCCTCCTGCTCCTCAGACTTCTGTTCCTCAATTTATTCTCAATAAATTCTCATTCTTTAATTATTTAAAATGGATAAAGTACAATTCTAGGCTTTCTGTTTTTGTTTTCGACAGTGAAATGCACGACCACTTTATGGTTGTATAGTCAGATAATGGAAACAGCGCTGATTGCTATTCACTGGATGATCCCACTGAGTGCCAAGTGGGTGGACCCAGGCCCACCTAGGCCCATCCACAGCTATGCAACTGCTTACTGCTATTCACATCTTATCTCTTTTTGCAAATGAATCTATGATTTGTAAATAGATCAGTTAACTGAAGTGTATTTTTAGTGTCTCTCCCTTTATTTGCTACGGCCCTTCGAGACGAACACAACACCGTTATGTAACGAGAGCTTGAAAAGAAATAAATGAATCTGTGCATAAGAAGCACCCACAGTATGAAGAGAGGAAGTTAGTTAAAAGAAGCTTTAGAGATGACTGTGAAAACTAATCATATTCCTATACAGTGGATTTACATGCGTTTTTATACAGACATTCAAGGTTGGTTCGGAAAGTGAAATGTCTCCACAATTACTGGATGGATTACCGTGAATTTATTCATGACCTCTTCCTTTTATCTTTAGATTTCAATTTCATTCACTGACAGTTTCAAACCATCTCCAAACTGCCGGGAATATACATTCTGGTTGAGAAATTGAAAATCCCCTATGTATAAATGTATCTTAGATTCAATTGATTTATGTATTTTATGCCTTAGTACAGTCAAATATAAAAAAAAAAAACAGGTTTTATTTGTGTGTAATTGTAAAAAAAATGATGTCCTCAATGGTAGCTCTGGTGACATCATGTCCAATCCTTTGATAGCAACAGTTGGGTTACATTCATTAACTACAGCTCCTGAGGTTCTGTAAGCTCACCTACTTGCGGAGTGTAAAGAGTGCCCCTAACTCCCACCACAGTGGGTGCTGGAAGTTTGGGACACTCCCAGCAAATCCACAGAGTCACAGAGAACAAACATCTGCTTGTTTCAAATGCTTGGAGTCTCAGCAGTCATGGAAACAAACAAACAAAAAGCTCATAGAATCATACTGAATGCATTTGGCTTACAGTCCGTACTGTATCATCTCAGCTACATATGCTGCTATCCCCACGAAACGAGTCACACGGTGTGCAGCTGCTCTCAGGAGTCAGACAGAGGTCAGTAATGACATGCCTCTCTTGAGGTTTTTCATTTGCTTTCATCACAGTATATAATCCTGGTTTATAATAATAACTAGGCTCTTATTGGCGTAGCCATCATTTCTGTCAGTTATAATAACAATATACTCACCAAAGTACAAATTGAAAGGGAATGCGGTGTCGTCACTACAACAAAGTCAGACAGGTCAAGGAACACAAGCAGGCAGACGATCAGACAGGTTGGAAACAAGCCAACAGATTATCTAAACCACTTTATTTAAGGTACAACTGAAAAAGTAGGTAGCCCAGTGGCAAAAATGAGCTTTAGGACCTGAACACCGGATTTTTACTTTGGGAGACAGTGCCTCAAAATGAGGTAATAACGCAGGTGTTGCCTTAAAGTGCTTGAAGTAGTAGGTGTATTACTTATAGTAGATAACAGTCGGCACACCCCCAGCTTGTTGAAACAGACAGGAGTACCGACCCCGGAGCAAAACAATACAGGGCTGTGGATGGGGACGGCAGAAAACGTGTTTTATCCACCTAAAATAAAAGCTCATCTAAAAAATCATTATCAGTTCAAACCTTATAAAAAAGAAGTATACTTTAAGTTTATTTTATGTATGTTAAGTAAAAACAAATTTCATACTTTATTTTTTGCCCTTTTTTCCAGTTTGTTTTCATATATGCAATTTACAGTTCGTAATTACAATAGTTTATAAACCAATGTTTTAAGTAGTTGAACTGAGACGAATACAATAAGTACACTAGAGAAAACAACTTCAGAAATTGAAATAAAATTAATAATAATAATAATAATAATAAAAAGAAAGAATAGAATAAAAAATAATAATAATATTGATTCAAAGAGAAAAAAGTAATAATAATAATAATAATAATAATAATAACAATAATAATAATAATAATAATAATAATAAATTAAATAAAAAAATAAGTTAATAGAAAAAAGGGGGGGTATGAAGTAAACTTAAGTATAGTTCAAGTATATTCTCAAGTATACTTTATACAAAAAATATAACACACAAAAATGTATACTAATATTAATGTAGTGTACTTGTAAGTGTACTACTTCAATACTTGAAGGGGACTCAATTTTATTTTGTTCTGAAACTATACTATCATTATACTGATAGCTTACTAATTTTATACTTGGAGCCTATTTTTTAGTATACGAAAGTGCACTTTAAAGTATACTCTCAATAAACTACTAGTTTAATAGTTTTACACTGCAAGTATACTTGTATATACTTGTAGCCCACTTTCAGTAAACTACTAGTTTAATAGTTTTTATACGTCAAGTATACTTGTAGCTCACTTTTTAGTTTATGAAAGTATACTTTGAAGTATACTTAAGTTAAACTTATATACTTATATGTGAGGGTCACGCTGCCACTCAGCAGGCTGGTTGGGTTAATCATCTCTGAGGAGAGGCAGCTGTGGAGCCTCATTGTCCCTGATGAGCATCAGGTGGTTGAAGCCTATTTCTACCTGTGGTTTCAGTGCTCAGGTGCTGACTCATTGTCTCTTTGTTAGAGGTAGTGAGAGTCCTGTTTTTGCTCTATCTGTATAGGGGTGTGTGAATCTGCAGAAGTATCTGTGAGATTTAGCTTCTCTTCAGAGCTGGAGTCTCTAGAGTGGGTTAGGTCTGTGTGGCCTGCC
Organism: Sebastes umbrosus; assembly: GCF_015220745.1. NCBI lineage: Eukaryota > Metazoa > Chordata > Actinopteri > Perciformes > Sebastidae > Sebastes > Sebastes umbrosus. The sequence continues at coordinate 8,080,174 of NC_051290.1, forward strand.
TTCGCTGGTTCTTTTGTTTCATTGATGTTCTATTCAGCTGCTCGGCAGCGGCGTTTTAGTTTTAGTCTTTTCAAGATATATTGAGTGTAGGGAGTCTTCCTTTTAGGCCTGTTTTCATTTGGTGTTTCCCCTCTCCCTTTAAATCGCTTGTGACTTTTTGTGGTTATCCTTCTGGATTCATTTATAGATTTCCTCTCCCCGTTCCCCTGACACTTATACATATATGCCGTTAGTTTACAAAGAAATGAAATGTTACATTTACATAATTTAATATGTCAACCGGTCCTAAGAAACTTGGATGAATGCATGGGGAGAAGACTAGACAATTTAATATTACTACATGCTGTTTAGCAAATCTCATCAAACTGTCGTAATTAAATGCACACACTTATGTTGTATATATGTTGTAGGATTTTGTTGATCGTACTAACATGACAGAATCCTGTTTGCTCTAATGTGAGCGAGTCAAATAAATATGTCTTAAGTCACTTCACCTTTATCTTTTATAAAACAATATAGTGTAATACAGTGATGAATGTGCCAAACACAGTAGACAATGTGTGTTTCATCAACTGTTCTCTTTAAACATTCAGCTGCTGGCATAAAAGCTAACATTTTATTACTTTTCTAAGGTAAATCCTCTCCTCCCGCCCCAACATATTGGTCCAACCATCCTGTTAAATACATTTTATAATCTATTACAGATGGGATTACTCATGTAATCTGTTTTTAAAGACCTGCACCTTCATGGAACATCTGTTGCTGTCCAACTCCATCAACACTTTCTGAAGAAATTCAAATGTGTATCTCAGATCCTTGGGGTGTAGTTTAAACTGTAGATCAGGCCAAGCAGGACTGCACACTCATTTTAGCCACATCTCTCAGATCTTGCAGAACTTCAACTCCCTCAATTATGACGCCAACATCCTCAGGTGGATGTTTGGGCTCTGCTCCATCATGTCAGATAATGGCTTGTCTTGTTTACCTGTCTGATCTGTTTGTGTTTGTTGCCCTGCCGCCGGACTTGTTTTAAGTGATGTCACTGTGCTCCCAGATCTTAGGAATAACAAACACAATGTTATTATTACTGATAGGAATGATAGGAATGATGGGGAAACACCAACAACTGGATACTTTAAAGCACAGCATCTGTACATAATATACATCAGCTGGATTGACATCATAATGTCTGTTTCAGAGAGGGTTACCACAGAGCTCAGCTCACTGGTGACTGGGTTGTGTCTGTATACTGAGAGCTGTAGAAGGGATGACAATGTTGAAAATAGGTCAGAGGGGGAGAGAGACAGTTAGAAAGAGAGCGAGAGAGAGAGAGACCCCCTCTGAGAGCCACTCACAGAGCCAGAACCTGGTTTTGATCAGCACATTCCATTAGTCAATACAATCACAATGCGTCCTCACTGCCAGTGGGGACTACGCTCTCGTATCCTGTTGTGTTTTCCATAAAAACATTTTCTTCAAAGTTAGGGCTCTTTGGGGATAATGGTCATTTTTTGAAATTACAGTATCCGTATTGCCACACATACATCCTCCCTCCCTCCCTCCCTCCACCCACATTCATTCCTCCACTCTACTGAGGAGGAAACTCCTCTCATGGCTTTTAAATTCACTGCTGAGTCTCAGAAAAGCTGAATATAACTCAGAAAATTGCGTCAGACGTCCAGAGCAGTGATGTCATCGCAAACACAATAATAGACAGCCATACATAAATCTCCTTCTCATATGTTTGACAAAAAAAAAAAAACCTCAAGGTCGGCTAGATACTAGCTTTCTCTGGCTTTTAAACCCATTTCACAGTCTTCCTGAGCGGATGGTTCCCTATATGTCCAATACAGTATCTCCATGACAACTGACCAAGCTTCATCCCCAGATGAAGACTGTGAGATGCAGTTGAAAGCCCCAGTAAAAGCTATACATACTGTATACCACAAGTTAAAGCGTCAGTAAGCAGAATATTTTTGACATCATTGGGCAAAAATTCCATAATAACCTTTTCAGTATATTGTAATTCAAGTGTTCTGAGAGAAAACTAGACTTCTGCACCTCCTTATGGCTCTGTTTTCAGGCTGGGAGACTTTGGCCAATCATAGTTCATTTCAGAGAGAGAGAGCGTTCCTATTGAGCGTTTCTATTGGCTGTTCATTCAACAGAGACAGCTGTCAATCACTCGCAAACTTCGAACAAACGGTCAAAGTAGGCAGCGCTAATCAAGTTTGCTGGAAAGTGTGCTCCGGCTGGTGGGCGGTGCTTGGTTATTCCTCAGCTGATCTCAACATGACTGCCAGGTCACAAACTTTCAAATTTTACAGCTAAACAGTAAACTACAAGATGTTTCTGACAACATTTGAGGAGAAACAAAAGCATTACAGTAACAGAATATTGTTTCATATTTGATCAGCGCTGCCTAGTTTGACCGTTTGATTGGAGTTCGTGAGTGATTGACAGCTGCTCAGAGACAGCAGGCTCCAGCTCGGCTCTGATTGGTTGTTTTCCTCCGGTCTGTAAAATCTTGCAGATGCCATTAGGAGCACCGGAGGACATGCATGATTTTTTTTCAGATTACCTGTCTCATGCACTACTGTCAGGATAAAGTGACCGTTTTATAAAAATAACTTTTTTTTAATCATATTTACTCCAATTCTACCTACTGCAGCTTTAAGAAATATTTTTGCCAAACTATTTCCAAGGTCAATAATAAACTTTCACGCTCAACCCTTGTCATAGTTTTTAATTCACAATTTCTTAACAAGTAAAATGAAAAAAAGACATCCGATGTTTCTTATATTTCACAGTCTTATTAATAAAACAAAGACAAGTTTCATATGTAAATTTGGAATGGCACTTTGTTTCCCCAGGCATTAAAAAGCCATTTATCCATTAACCTGTAAGTGCATTCTTCATTTGTTTCTTCTTTGGTTTATAAAGTTTGTACATCCTAATATCCAATGAGCACTTCTCCAAAAAAAGTCAATGTACATTTTGCCCTCCATGTTATTTAAAAGTTGGGAATCTGAGATCTTTACGATATGATTGTCTTTTTAAAATGTAAAGTTGCACCAGCAACTGCAAGGTGTCCCACTGACTGCGGTGTCACACAGTTGGATGTGATCCAAACAAGGCTATAAAACATTTCAGGGCTGGTTTAAGATGAAAACCTTCCGAGGCTGCACTAATGAATTAGGGTTATGAAGGGTGACTGATGGCCATGTCGTGAACGAGGCCAAGGCTAATGTCAACCACCAGGCCTGACAACATTCCCCGTGCAGTGTGAACATCTGCTCTTTCACCTCTTTTCAGAAAGGAGAAGTGCTCTTAAACTGGGCATGAGTGGGGGAAAGCACTCCCATGTGCCGATAGATATTCCTCTGCATATCACCAGTTTTATGTGGTCCATGAAAAAAAAGGTATGTCAATGAATTATTATTAATTGTTACATAAAAAAAGGCTGAAACAAACATAAATACAAAAGAACCACTATATACAAATAAGGTTTTGGTCTTCTTATCAAACATTCAACACAGTGATTTCTGCTTTCCCAGCGTTATCATGTGACTGCAGAATGTCTTCACTCTCGAAGGGATATTTGCTTACAGTCTCCTTTCACCCACTGCTGATGTGAGCTAACAATGCATCAAAATCCCTTTTTAACACAGTTGAGAGTAACAGTTATCTACAGTGATGTGCTATTGAAATGAACTGAGCCTGAGGATTTTGCATGGAAGAAACACCTCACATCAAAGTTTTGCTACCTCAATAAGGCAGAATGCCTTTTTTTGCCATCAGTACTTTGATTCCAAAAGGCTCTTTGCAGGATCTGGCTGTGAAATGTTGAATAAATGACTTCACACATTATTCTCAGATATTAGCAGACGCTACTTAAGAAGACACTAAAATGTTATAATAATGTAGCCTAGTGCAATGATGAAGCAATCAGATCTTGTGCTGTGTGGTCAGTGTATGAAACATCGAAGCAGTTTGTACCACATAGCAACCCCATCCCCAAAACAGGTCAGTGGTCATCAGAGTCCCTTCCCCACAATTGATATTTAACAGGAATATCCAAAAAGCGTGGGCAGTTCCACAGTTAAAGGGTGAAACATTTAGCTTGTGCCTTACCAGGTCCATTATTCACTCCTGCTTACTTCTGAAGCAGTCTGTTTATGTAAATGTCAGTCCCTCTCCTGTCTGTTTAAACATGGGTCTTGACCCCTGCTGAGGGGTTAGGAGCTCCCTGTTTATCATGAGCCCCAGAGATCCAGTGGTAGCAGTCAGTGGCATTCTTGTTGCGTGAGTGAACAGCACAGCGGGTGCAGTAGACGATTCCCAGCGCCACCATTACTACAATGAAGATGCAGATGGGCACTAGGAGGCCCACCAGGAGCCAGGTGCCGCTCTGTTTCTGCCCTCTGTCTTCCTGGACAGGATCCAGGATGTCAACGCTCTGGCCACCGTCGCTCGGGGGTGGCTTGGAAGTAGTAAGCTGGGTGGGAACAGCTGGGTGTGTGATCTCCACAAAGTCCTTTTTCTCCTCCCATAACTCCTCCTCTGGGAACTGAGGGATTTCCCTAAGGGGGTGCTGCTCTTCTTCTGCCTTATTGTGGTAGCTGGAATCCGTAGGCATGTTGAGGTCTATGACTGAATCCTCTGGATTTCCTGGTTTCTGGCTGGAAGTGGTGAGCCCCGCCCACCAATTCCAAGCTCCCTCAGAGATTGTAGAGGTGGAAAGGAAGGGGAGAGCTGTGGTGGTCTCCTCCTCGCTATCCTCGTCGCCTTCGTACCAGTCTGGGGTCGCGCTGGAGCTGGTGGTGGGTGGAGGCGTGGTGTAGGTGGTGGTTGGAGACGTGGTGTAGATGGTGGTTGGCAAAACTTCCAGCTCAGACTCATATATCTGCTCCCCCTCCGGCCATTCAAGTCCTCCATTGTGTGTGTCTTCCTCAGCCTCCTTTGTCGGAGAGTCCAGTGCAAAATCAGAGGGCAGCTCTTCCTGAGGGGCACTGGTGACCCAAATGACATCAGAATCCAAAACTCTGGGTGGGTCGGTCAGCCAGTCCAGAGCTTGCTCCTCCTCTGGAGGCCAGTCAGTGTGGCTCTGCTGCGGGTTCCAATCATAGTCCACAGGGTCCCATACAGATCCAGGCTGGTGGGTGACCCAAGAAAATGGAGGGGTGACAGCAGATTGGTCATCTCGTTCTCCTCCCTTGCCACATGAATAGTGATCAGACATGAGTTCATAGCCTTCCTCGCAGTAGCACTCAAATCCACCCTCATAATTCTCACACATCTTCTCACAGGTTCCGGGCAACTGGCACTCGTCGATGTCTTGGCATTTGCTGGGGTCCTCAGGCATTGGGGAAAAACCCAGATGGCAGTGGCAGATATGAGAGCCTAGAGTGTTTTCACAGGCGTGTTCACATGGGTCATTTATACACTCATCTATATCCTCACACCCGCCCTCATCATCCGGATGGTAACCCTCCCGACACCGACATTCAAATGTCCCCGGAGCATTCACACAAAGCTGCTCACAAGGACTCTGGAGGCACTCGTCTACATCCAGACAACCACGTTCATCTGGTGCAAGCATGTATCCTTCAGGGCAGGCACAGCGGTACCCATCTGAGAGGGGCAGGCACTCAAACTCGCAGGGGGCCCCTTCACAAACATCAGACAATTCACAGTTCAGCCCATTGTCTCCTAGTTGAAACCCGTCGGCACACTCACAGTAGAAGTGAGCACCGGCCGGCCTGCAGAAATGCTCACATCCGCCATTATCCTGGTCACACCAGTCGTGTGATACAGGGGGATCGGAGCAGAGGGGGGAATCTCTTGACCACCCAACTGAGCCGTCTTCCTTCAGCCTGCACAAAACTGACTGTTCCTCCTTGATGCCTGCGGGGCAGGGCACGGTAGCAACAGATCCAAAGGGCAAATGGGTTAGCAGTGTGCTTAGAAGGTTAAATGGTGTGGTGTAGAGGGCATTGCCTGCCCCTTCATTCCACAATGCAGGACACATTCCTTTGTAGGAGTAATGGCAAAGATACCCATCTACAGGGACTGAGCAGGAACCATCCAGCCATTTGAAGTTATCACTCTGCTCCTGAGTGTTGTAGCCCATAACCACGCAGCGTGGCATCGAGCACTTAGTAGGGGAGTCCTCTTTCTGCCAGTTGGTATACTCTGTGTCCTGGTCACCAGTAGTCCAAGAGAAACCCCGCAGCGGGCGTGTGGTGGCACACTGGCGAGGCTGGCGCTGCAGGCCAATCCATACCTGGACGTTGGTGCGCGAGAAGCGCAAGTCCAGAGTGGAGAAGAGAGTGGCAATAGTGGTGGCATCCTCCCTGCGTTTAATGGTAGCCAGGTTGCCACCTTTGTCCTTGCAGGCCCTCCACGAGTCCAGGAAGATCTTGCGTTGGAAATAGACCACAAAGCAGCCGTCCGCATTGCATAGTGCATCTCTCTCTGTTAAATCCTGACCCAGGACTGAAGAAAGTCCAAAGAGCAAAGCCAGTAGGGAGGTTAAGAGAAGAGCAGCAGCACTGCTCACCAGGGAGCCCATTTTTTTAGAACTGAATATATCTCCTCACTCTCCGCCTGTCTCTCACGCTGACTTTCTCCACACTTTTATCTACCTGCTTTTTAAAACTTTCTCTCAGCCTTGGCCCACTTTTCTTTTCTATCTGAACTTTTCTCCCTTCATTTGAACCCTGATTTTTTTTTTTTCACTGCCTGGCTGTGCTCTTTACTCTACGCTGCTGAAACAGATCTGTGCTGGAGTTGAGTGCATGCAGATTGTCCCAAGAAGGGAGGGAGGGGAGAAAAGGGAAAGGGAGGATAGAGGGAGGGAGATATAGCAAGAAGGGAGGTGGGCAGAAGCGGAGAGAGGGAGGGAGTTGAGGAAAAGAACTGTATGTTTTTGGAAGGGGGGGGCTTTGTGGATGTGTGTGTCAGAATGGGGGGAGGTGCAGCGAACTGTGCATTTCTTTCTTTTTCAGAGCATGTCATATGGTTTTCATAAGCCCCGTACACAGACATAGTTTGGTACTCTGCCATTTACCCGCACATACATGCACACATGTTCATATGCATCAACTTGTGGCAGTTGAAAAAGGTTTTAATAACTCAAATGAGACTGAATAATCACTTGAACAGATGCAATACATCAATTGACTTCTATCTCCTCTTCTGTGGCCTTGAACTCCTCTGTCTTCATTTGTGAATCATTTCTCACATCTTTATTACTTAGTATGACTTCGACCACCAGGTTCGTACCATGCATACCTCCTATGGAGTTCAATATCTTTGAGATTATGTGTTTTGTCTGCTTCATTTTGTTTGATACAGGGCGATGGGAGGTTTTTCAACAGGCACTCCACATGCATTTTCAAGTTCACTCAATTTGTTTGATGATGTGTGTACTTTAGTGTGTCTGTGATGAGTTTGTTGAAGACAAAAAAGCTGTTCAGAAGTGTAATATGAAAAGCTTTGTCATCCGTCTATTTCCACACATCTGGCACCCTACTAACAACACAACCCTAGGCCAGAAAGTAGATACTGGTTCCTGCACAAAAGGTCCGCAGCTACATTAAAAACAACAACGCTCTGCTCCATGCTAATAACTCTCAGATTGGGATGGGGAAGTAGGGAAAGTTGTCGAGGTCACCGGTGTGGAGGAAGAGGGCCTCTGGGTTTGCTGTGAAAACAAAGCTGGTTTGCTGTGAAATGGAGACTTATGTTTCGAAACGGGGAATGTTGGGAGGTAAGGGGGTACGCATGTGTGTGTCTGGGAGAGGAGGCTGAAGAATGGGGGATGTGGGATGTGGGGGGTCAGTAGCATGAGTCCTGTGAGTCTGTTATAAATCTAGCTGACTGTTGTTTGAGAGCCCATGCTGCGTAGTATGCACCTCACTACTAGAGTGGTGTAAAGTTAAAGAGCACCTGAAGCCACAGTACAGTGAAATGCCTGTGGGTAGGCAGGACAATTATACACAATTTCCTGTTTTGTGCTCTTAGTTTGTGCATAGAAAGTACAACAAGTACTGAAAGCTGGCACTGAATGCTTGTTGTGCTGTAAAAGAGACCGGTTAAAAAGAGATTGGTGAACGCTGAAGTAGCAGAAGCAAGGATATCCTGACTTTTAGTCCCTAGTATGGGTCAAACTCCAAAAACATTGGATCCTACATCTCCCATGATTCAGTGTTGTTTTCATTAAAGTCTCGCTGCTTGGCTTGCCCACATCTTTCAAATGCAATAAAATGCTATAGGAATGAGTCCTAAAACCCGGATATGAGTTAGCATTTTAGCACTTGTGCTTCTGTCGTCTGGAAGTCTATATGGGTTTTTTGAATGTGTTTTGAGTTAGAATAAATAACGTCTGTGGTTAACACATGCTGAAGAGATTTTAAAGTTTTGATCTACCAGCACTTTTGGTGTGTGAACTGCTCAGAAACCCCCTTATTGTCAATCTAACTAGGAAAGCCGTCCATCCTCTGAATGCTCTAGGTCTCTAGTTTGTGGCTGTAAAGTTTCATGAGGATGTGATTATCCTAGAGGTCACCACAGGTCATTTTATACAGTGAAGTCAAGTTTTAAAAAATGGTTTCACTATATGAAATCGCTACAATGCGGACAAACATCATCACACATGAATACAGTTGGGCTCATTGGATCCACAAGAGTCTCAGCTTTACAGCGATACTGTCTGCAATTCCAAGACTGTTTATGGACATGCAGAAATATTCAAATACATCATTTTAGAATAGGCGAAAATAACTTTTTTTTGCCCCAAACTGCATGTGATTATCATAAAGTGGGCATGTCTGTAAAGGGGAGACTCGTGGGTACCCATAGAACCCATTTTCATTCACATATCTTGAGGTCAGAGGTCAAGGGACCCCTTTGAAAATGGACATGCCAGTTTTTCCTCGCCCAAATTTAGCCCAACTTTGGAGCGTTATTTAGCCTCCTTCCATAACATGACATTGGTGGTACCAATGGATTCCTTAGGTTTTCTAGATTCATATGATACCAGTATCTTCTAGCTTTAATGCTGAGCCTGCCACAGCCTCTAAAAGACAGTAATGTCGGCCGAGGACGCCTGCAGATGGAGAGTACCCAACAGAGGAAGCTATCAGAGTTTATTAGCTGTGTTGCACCATACACTTTTATGTCACCCTGCACTGCTAGAGTATAAACTGTGGTTTTAGTACAAATGTGCCTCTTAAACAAACACCAGTTAGCGTTCAAGCTGGCCAGTGTGTTAGTGATTAGCTCGCCAGCTACAGTAGTTTGCCAACTATCCAAGTTACCAAGCTTTCAGCACTGCCTTTTTTTTGCGAGGAGGTGCAGAGGCTGTGCCATTTTCTGATGTGAGTGGGGTTTTAATGATTCGGCTGTGGGTTGACTCAGTATTTTGTCATTTTAGTCGGAGACGGGGGAGGTAGCAAAATGGTAATGACATGATATGAAGTGAGTAATGACCTCCCTGGGGAATGGTTCTGGTTATCACAATACAGGGTATTTAGATAAGTAGACAAATAGGTTAATAAGGTGAGGCATACTTAAAGAAGACAAATGGAAATAGGTGAATTTATGCATAATAGGCCTCTCCGTCTTCTTTTTCTAGTGTCCCTTCACCTTGAAAAATACAATTACACATCACTCTCTCCCCCACACCCACACATCCTGTCTCAGATGAAATTCACACCATTTCACCCCCGATGTGAGGACACTCACACCGGGCGACCTGGATGCTCTGTTTTTATGACAGCTTGATGTTTTGAGGTTAACTGATGTTTAATGATCATGACCAGCCTTTAACTCACGTTCACTAAAAACCTTTTAACAAGTCCTTGCACGCCCGTCTCCCAGCATCCATCAGTGCTCCACAGTCCCCAGTGCTGAGGCAGACAGCATAACAGGTTCTCATCCTGACTTGTCACATACTGACGCTTTGTCAGAACCCACGGCGTCACTTTTCGGTCGCAGTAAAGACATGGGTAAAGTAGTGAATTAAACCAAAACATTTGCTTAGGTCTAACAACATGGTTGGTCTACTAAGTTTGCACAGTGATAATGACCCTGAGCATTGTGAACACGGGACACGAATGAACAGCTGATTGTAAAGTGAAAGTGAAACGTAACGCTGAGGACATGAACAGCGGTCTCCTGAATGAAAGCCTTGTGTTTGTAGACGCTAATATTTTAAACACTGGATGCACGGGCCACCAAGCCCCTATAAATTTGGTAAATACAAAATCGAGAAAAGGCAATTTAACGCCACTTAACACAGCCTTCCTCAACTGTGATATTAACAGTAAAAAACAGGAAAATTGTAACTGTAATCATTCATTTAAATTGAAAACTCATTGAATTGAAAAGTCTCGCAGTGCACACGCTGCAAGAGATACCGTCTATCTTTTTCACACAAAAAAAAACACAATTCAAGTGATTAGGAAATAAATAATTGTATTTTTATTTAAATATTTGTTTTGATTAATTGCCATTAGTAGTTTTAATCATGTACTATAAGCTGCTTATTGTAATTATTCAAGTTTCTCGCCAAAAACTACATTTTACAAGATTGCATTTGAACACATAATGATAACGTTATAATTTACCTTTGGTCAATAATTTAATACATTTTTACTGAATAGAGCTTGAATGCATCATAATGTAATTCAATGGAACCTCTGTCAATGTTATCTGTTAGCTCCGATATTTAGCCAGCTAACAGCTAACAACTAACGGTAAAAACGAAGCTTTCATCCAGGAGACTGCTGTTTGTGTCCCATGCTTCACGTTACCATCAGCTGTTTGTTCGTATCCCGTATTTACAATATTCAGTGTCAACATTCTAAGCCCGACCATGTAGTTCTTCCTTAAACATAACTATAGTGGTTTTGATGCCATAAATAGCGTGATGCCCAGGGGCGCGACAAGTTGGGATGAGTGTTCATGATTGGCCAGTTAACACACTCCAATAGAAAATACAATGAAATTGGTTAATGTTGAACCCTGCTCTACGTACGTACCCCTCTGGCGTCAGTTTTGCATGTGTCAGTTTCCGCTTGTTACATGCATTCACTGTCTTTTCAAAATAAACTTCCATGTTCACAGGAAACAACTTGTTTATGTTTAGGCAACAAAATTACTTGGTTAGGTGGTTTGGGTTAAAATAAGTACATTTGTTATGTAGTTGAGTATGTTACGTATTGTTAAGTATGCAACGTAATGTTACATAACTTAACTTACATATATCTTAAAATAAGTTTACGTTGACTTTCGGTTTCACAGGGGACACAAACACTTGTCTCCTAGGTGAAAGTCCTGTTTTTGTTTCTTTTACTTTACTTTTTTGACCCATCCATCCACCCGACCTCCTCCCTACGCTGACTTTGTCACTCTTTATGCTATGTCACCTGACTTCCTCCTTTACACCCACCATAAACGAGTGTCATATAGTTTGAAGCATAGAGCCACTTACCAAGCTGACTTATTTGACGAGTTGGGAATGAGAACGGGCTGGCTGTGAATAATATGTGTTCAGTGGGTGCATGACAGTCTGGCAGCTTTATTAGGTTATCTGTACAGATAGAGCTTTCATTCACACACAGGCACATGCTGACTTGACTAGAAAATGCGTTTTCCAGCACATGATAATCATTTATGTTAGAATAACCATTGCATTTTCTAACAAGGCTGCAAAATGGGTGCACAAAGATTGGATCCATAGTTCACGTTAAAAACCTAAGGCTGCAAATAGTCTTGCTATTGTCGATAAATCATGAAACCATGAAAAGACCAAATGACTTTTCTACCCTGTCTATGGCTCTCAGCTCCAAGCACATCGGTTCCTACTGAAGACATGTTTAAAAACTCAAAAAAATAGTTTCATTTTTTTTAAAAATGGCTCAGTAATTTCCGAAACAGCTGGTCACTGTAGATTTGAGCAGACAGGAGGAAATAGTGGATTTGTGGGGGACTATTTTCAGCGGTGGATTAATACACATGTGGTATTCTAGTGAGTATTTGGGGCAGCAGGACGGTATATGTGGGATTGAGTCAGAATAAACTACAGGGTGTGTTCATGGCAATGAAGGAACACAGCGTCGCTCATTGATGGGTTACTAATGGAGCTCTATGGCACAGAGGAAAAAGAGATATCAGGCTTTGATTCACACACAATACTTGTTAGTAGACACATTCATTGTTGGTTTGAGTCCGTCCACGAGATTTGTTGTTGAGAAGCAAAGTATAGAATATCACCAGACTGATCCTTTCACATTTAACAAGCAGCACCTCACTGTGCAACATAAACACTTAACCTCCAGTCTCTAAAGATTAACCTACAGGACAGAATGTTTTAAGAGTTTAGTCAGTCAGAGGCAGCCAGGAATAAAATTGAAACCTCATTAGTATTCTAAACATGCAGAGCAGTATGCTGCGTATGAGGGAGAGCAGAGGGAGGGATGAGTTGCTAAGCTTTGAAGTGTATATTGAAATGTATTGTTGAAGAGACACTGGAGACTTTGCTCTGTCTTTTTCCACCAAGTGTTCAAATGCCCCCCAAGGAGAGAACAACCTGGCAAGTGGCCCCCAGGTCAATTCAGTTTGAGAATGTTGGTTTACAACCTTCATGATCCCTTTGACTGCTCATGTTTCCTGCCTTGTCGGCACCTATTTAGCGATGTCCTTACATTTCCCCTAATGTCTCCTCTAAATAATGTTCAAATTACGGCTGTCAATCGATGAAAATAGTTAATCGCGATCTAATAATCTTTCAAAATGTACCTTAAAGGGAGATTTATAGAGAGCATTGAATAGTCTTATTAACATGGGAGTGGGCAAATATGCTTGTTTTATGAAAATGTATGTACATATTTTTTATTGGAAATCAATTGTTTGTAAAGGGGTCGTGTCTAGAAGGAACCCGCAAGTTGGGGAAACTCTCAAGATGGTTAAGGTTAGGCATTAACCTTGAATAGTTAAGGTTAGGATGGGTCATCGGGCAGTTTTTGCAGATGTCAGATAAGATTTTGCAATTTGCGGGTTACCTTCTAGACATGACTCTGTAAAGGGGGAGACTCGTGGGTACCCATGGAACCCATTTTCATTCACATATCTTGAGGTCAGAGGTCAAGGGACCCCTTTGAAAATGGTCATGCCAGCTTGTAAAGATGGACCCAGTTCAACTCAGTTCACTCATATAGTACATTTAAATAACAGCAAGTGCTTTACAGAGGAATTCAAACACTATTAAATCATTTCAATGAAATAAATAAATGGGTTCATAACTGTAACAGACGAAATAAAAGCAATTCTGTAGCTATAGCCTTCACATATTCTGAAAGAAAGGATATATAAGAGCGTGGTGATTCCATCAAAAAATCGAATGCGTTGATATCCTCTGTGAAAGACCTGATTCATCTTCCTCCACTTTAGATGATGACTTACATTTGTGAAATTGCTTTTTAACACGTGACCTTATCACATTCAGCTGTGGGGTTTTATGTCTAGTAGCAACACCAATGTTAAAAGCAAGAGAGAAATTATAGAGGAGAGAAAAAAATAATAATTTGTTTAGTTTGAATGTATCATGGCCGCATTTCTGATTGATTCATTTCAGAAGGACAGAAAACCAAAACCTGATCATTGTAAATGGGGAATGGTTTTGGATGAATCAATTCCTTGACTCCTAAATTAGGTTTAATCAAGCGGTAACCTCCAGGGCTGAGCAGTGAAGCCAATGTGGAAGTGCCAAAATCTTGTTTACAGCCTGGTACATAAAAGAAAAACGGCTTTTGTCTATAGCTAATATCCCCTTTCATGATAACTGTACAGAGGTTTCATCCACGTTCCACCTCTTTGCCCATTTTTGGATTAGCTGGAGACGTCACTGCCAAGATGCCGATGGCTGAAGTCACCGGGAGCCGCCCGCTTTGAGCTTCATTTTTGCTCTTCAGAAACCTACGGGTGACGTCATGGCGACTACGTCCATATTTGCTTCAATACTATTTTAGTCTATTGTCTGATTCTCCATGGAACATCCACACCTGTAAGCTTTGATTTTGTAGCAACAATAACATTGTAAATGGTAAAATTACTGAACATGGGATTGCACATTTAGCAAACATACATTTAGGAAATAAAGATTTGTCTGAGACAACTTGGCACTAATATGTCTACCATTTCTGTAGTGAGTGTGATATCTGCATTTTCTTTTCTGGTTTCATTAGGACACATCCTGGGGATTTCAGAGTGGTACTGGGTGTGGATTTAATGTATTGGCTTCAATATATTCCAGACGTCTGAAATGAAGAAAGAAATGTCCCACTTAGTCAAATTCACCTTACTGTGGAAAAATGGTCGGCAGTGAGGTACACCGTTTGTGATTAATGGGCTGGAATAGCTTAATCCTTTATTAACGCGGTGTTAGCATAGCTGCAAAGAACATTAGCAGTAACATTAGCTGTTCTTTTACTGCAGCTATGATTGGTGATTTGGTTTTGCCGTATCATTCATCAGATTTCACGGCTGGCAAACACCGAAGCTGAGCTGAAGCCAACGCCGGTCAGCGGAGAGGTAACTGGGATCACGCTTCACTGAAGGTCGATAAATTAATAGCTGCTGCCTCAGGGCTTAACTGGTGTTTCCTGACTGAACGGACACATCCGTAAATCATCAGCTGTCCTCGGGGAGGGCTGCTGCTCAGACGGACACCTCCGAAGTCTATTTCACTCGTCTTGAATGTCTGATGTCGAGGCAGCTTCAGTATGACGGAGGACAGTGACTGCGTATCTCCTTCAAATGATGTTCATATGCAGTAGAAGTTTTTTGAGGAAACGTAACGCTGCCTAAATTTGTGTTTTATTCTGTGCATATAATATACAGCATATGAAGTGGATTTACAGAGCTGCTCTGGATTCAGGAGGCTTCTGGGTGTTATTTCACTTGATTCCTCTCCCTCTCTCTCTCTCCAACCAGAAAAAAAATACTTTTTCTATATTATCTTTATATTGCTGAGACTCTGGGTCATAGAGGTCTGGGTAATTTTCTACCTCAAAACTTCTCTGTGACAGGTACAAGAGCTCAGGAGAAGACATGCTATTACCTGATAAGAGAGTATGGCAGTCAGGATGTGCCAAGAGAGGGAGAGAGAGGCTGCATAAATTATTCTGGAGACAACACTGGAAAATAGGACAGGGGTTTAATATGTTAAGGTGCAGAAACTGACCGAATTTTCGAGGATGAATATACAGTTTGTCCTTACACTGAAGAAAAAGAGCCTGCAACCTTTATAATACTGGGCTCTTTCTCAATTTACTTCCAGTAAGTCTAAATAAAGCTGGCAGGAACTAAGGACAGACTGTATTGTACTCTGTCTTCCAGCTGTTCTGCCTCATTTCCTAATGCACTGCCTTCAATAATCTGCTGGACTTAATGCATGTCCTTTAAGAAGGGGCAACATAAACATTCTTTAAGGAACTATTCAAAGCAACATGGGGTTTAAAGGGGTTTTAGGCTGTTTGTGTTTTGCATGCCAAGTGTCCAGAGGGATGATGGGATCTCTGCGCTGATATTCCGCTTCAACCTCCCCACTTCATCGCCACAATAAGAGCGCAGGTTTGATGTAGTGGGTGTGGGGGTGTGTGTGTGCAGTATAACACCAGCACCATGGCTGTGGACAGTGTCTAACAACACCTAGCCTTGTATCGCTGCTCACTAAGCTGTTTCAGATGTCATGATGGGACACTATCAGCTGTGGCTGAAGCTCTCAGGCTGAATTTAACCCTTCATCCTGTTTATGATACGGGCTAATATCTGGGAAAAGGTTTAGGTCAGTCCCTCAGAGCAGAGACAGTTTCCATTAAAGAGAGGAAATGTTAGAATGAAACATGTTGGGATGATGGAATGGCGCTTTGAAGGATTATAACATCATAGACTGTATATAAAAAGTGGACGTATTCACCGTGCAACCCTGCCTCCTAGAAGAAGAAGATGTCAGAGCGAAATTACATTCCCATACAATTAAACTGCACTCTCAATTACGCTTTGAAGGAAACATATTTTCTTCCAGATTATGCTCACAGTTCTAACGCTGTAAATTGAAACAAAACCAAACAAAAATCTAGGGATGCATCGATTCGACTTTTTCAGTCCCGATACCGATACCTGGGCTTTGGGTGTCGGCCGATACCGAGTACCGATCCGATAACAGTGTTTAATTTATACGCTGTATGCCTCGCTGTGTGGAAGTGACTGGGATCATTCTTTTATGTGTAAGGCAACATCAGGGTTGACTTAAACATCGCTTTCCTAACTTTATCAAACAAAATGTGACCAATAAATTATAGATAAAAATCTTCAAAATGTAAAAAGGTTTAATTATAACAAATTGGTCAAATTGGTCAAAAATTAAACAGAAATTAAAATTACAGTATATAATGCATATAGAATATAAACATAGAGCTGAATTGAATAGATTGGCCCCATTGTCACCGATACCCGATCCAGCTATTTGAGTCAGTATCAGCCTGATATCCGATCCAGTATTGGTATTGGTGCATTGCTACAAAAACGCAATCAAACTACTTGGTTTCTTTATTCAATACTTGACAAATCTTTCTTTAAGGTACATTTTGAACAGATGAAAATTTTTATTAATTTGCAATTTATCGCAATAAACTATTTTAAGCGACTGACAGACCTAGACAAAAACAAATGTAATCCGCAACAAAATATGTTTCCCTCTAAACATAATTCACAAAGCAAGTTTTGTTGTATGGGAACGTGATTCTTAGGAAACAAGGTTATTAGAATGATGAGTAGAAGCCTTTCTGATCTGAAACTCCGATCAGCAGGATGACATCATTAGTCTGTGCTTTCTAAAACAGTTACAAACCTGTGTCTCTGCATCTAAGGAATACAAGCTGCTAAATCTGCAAGTGCCCCACTATGAAGACCCAAATGAATCCCCATGGCACGCCTAAATCTAGAAAGCCATTCCTCTCGCGGGTTATAAACAATTACGCTGACAATTCAGTCCTCACTGTCCTCCCGAAAACGTTGTTCAGAACTTTTTTGTACTTGCTCTATACTTTTGTTGTTAACGAACTTCCGTACTTGACTGGTAGATGTGATTTATTTGTATGGCATCAGCCAGATAGGCTGGCATTCTCTCCTCTCTATCAAGTCCCATTAGTCAATTGTAAGTTAAAATGTAATTAACTCTGGCTAGCTGACCTCATAATGTATTAGTGTTATTTATAGCTGAGCAGCTGCCTAAAGACACAACTTACCAGGCTCTCCTGGGAAAATCATACCATGATAAGACTCCAGCACTGCATGCACTAATCTGCTCCCAAACATAAACGCTGGCACAAACAATTCTTCACTTTGGATGTGAGCCAAATACCCATAAATCATGCCGCTAATCTTGCTGTTTCGCTGGAGCTTCAGCCACTTCACATCAGAGGACGGGAGATCAAGGTCAGCTCCCAGGTGTGTTTTCTCAAGCCTCTACATCCCACTCACTCCGGCCACGCCAAACATCCTGGGAGTGCTAAGTTTCTGCACAGCACAAAGCCCAGATACACCGTGCTGACCCTCATATAATGCTTCTCTTCAATCTGTTCACCTCCACTCATTTAACCCTCCGTGCAATCACATCCAGTCACGACATCACACCTCGACACAATACACAGTAATCTTGGTTCCCGGTGGTGCACCTTATATTTAATCGAATGCTATATCTGACAGCACTCAGACAATCAGGCATTGTGAGGATAAAGATGTATAGGCACACACATACAAATACCTATACGCCTGTATCTGGGGCCAAGGTCTAACTATAATGGCAGAACTTTTTGCAGTGTGTGTGTTTGTTATCCATTGAAACAGCCCAGTTGCACAGCAGTTCGTGAAATAGTCACGAAATTTAATATATTGATTCGTGTACATAGACACAAATTTCAAATTTTTTTCTTGATAATCAACAAAAAATCAATTCGTCTGTAATCCACGTAATTGTGAACCAGGAAGTATAAAGAGCGGCGAACTCTGCGTAGGGAGGAGGACGTGGTGGATGGGTGAGTCAAAAAACACAGGACTTTCACCCAGGAGACCAAAGTCAAAGTTGATTCATTTGTCAAATAACTTCCGTACTTAAGTTATGCCACTTCCAGTGTTATCTAAACCCAAACCACGATCTTTTCCTAAACACAACTAAGTTATTTTTTTTCTGCCTAAGCCGAACCAAGTCAATCTTTTCGTAAAGCTAACTAAGTAGTTTTTGTCACGTAACTTTCGTACTTAAGTTACGCCACTTCCGGTGTTATTTTAACCCAAACTACGATCTTTTCCTAAACCTAACTAAGTAGTTTTGTTGCCTATAAGCCCAAAAAAGTAGATCTTTTCCTAAGCCTAATTAAGTAGTTTGTTTTTTTAAAAGACTGGAGCGGAAATTGACACCTGCGTCACGTGTTGCTGGACATTCGTAGGAAAACACACGATAAAATACGTTGTGGAAAGTCGTGTTGAGCTTCACGAAAAAAAAGGTAAACTTGTGTCTTTGTACATGAATCAAATAGATTACATTTTGTGACTATTTCACGAACTGCCGTGAGACAGGTTGGTTGGAAAGGGAATTGACTCTTTGCAAACTGGCAATACAGCCCTCTTGCTGTTCAAGGTCATTGATATTGGACAATTCTTTAAGATCCCTGGATTACATTCAACATTTTGCATATTATTTTCAGCATATGCAACTTCAGTATGGTTAAAGGGATAGTTTGGGTGTTTTGAAGTGGGGTTGTATGAGGTACTTATCCATCGTAGGTGTATTACCTTCAGTAGATGATGGTCAGCTTGCCCTCAGCAATGAGAAACAGACAGGAGCACCCACACCAAAGCAAAGCAATACAGTGCTGTGGACAGTGATGGCAGAAAAACATATTTTAGCCACCTTAAAGATAATCTCACCAAAATAAATTCTATCCATTTAAGTGTACGCTATATTTAGAATATTTTCTGATGGTGAACTGAACTGATTTTTGTCATCTGAGCCTGTTGGCTTTGGAGAGAACATAGATAAGTTTCACTATCAGTTCAGTTCCTCATCGGAGAGGCAAAGGGAAAGGGCTGTCTGACGGCACGATAAAGCTCTGAAAATATAAAATACAAAAAATACAAATTTATACAAAGCCTTCAAATTCATGGATTATTATTCAAGCCTTCCTTCCTGGATTGATCCTTTCTTTGAGACTCCCTCCTGAAAAAGCCCAGTCTGCTGTGATTGACTTGCGAGTAACTGGGTTGTCTCATTTCACAGTTTGCCAGTTGGTAGTCACTCCAGATACCCAGATGTATTTGCACAACCTCTGAAAAAGAGAGTTTTTCACAATATCTCCCCTTACAGTATTCATGACTTTCAAAAATAATGACCCGTTCCACCTCTGCTAATCATTGGCAAATATATTCATGTTCAGATTGTTTCTCATCTCACATTGTTGCATTTTTGCTCATATTTGCTGCCGTTGATAAACAACCTCTTTCTGCATCTTAACGGGATTTACAACTGGCAGAGAATGGCTTTAAGGGTTTGTGTTATAGTCGGACGTGAAAATTCCATCAAATGCTGAAGCAGGCCCTCTAATGAAGCTGGGCAGGGTAACGAGTGTGAGAAGGAATACATTTGAATAATATTTCTGCACTGCAGCGTCTGAGGCTCAGTGTGAGCAGCCCTTCAGTAGAAACCACAGATTTCCAAAACAACATCTGTTGCTGCTCTCTTCCCGTCCATTTACTGTCATTAATAACATCTTACCAGAAGAACCCAAGAGAGGCAGGAAGTCGGAAAGCAAGAGAAAAACAATGGGATCAAACACAACAATTGCAATTTTGAAAATGAATATGGCAGCAAGGAGATTTTGAGGGTTCAACAGAAGTACTAAATACTTCCAGTAAATGTGTCGTACTCTTCCCACTGGCTCTCGAATCGGGGTTTCCCTAGAGCGAGGCCGAGGCTCGACCTTCTTGGCCAGCCCCGCCCAATTTTTTGGCTTAGTGGTCACACTCGGTATCGCAGTTCACATCACGCACACTGGCCCGAAAATTCTTTCTCCAACACACATTCTCACATTCTCGTCTCATAAGTATTTATCCTTTACTCCACTAAATTTCAGACGGAAATAATAACACTTTTTACTCCACTATTGTAATTACTAGCTACTTGGCATGTTAAGACTTGACATACAAATCAGATGATCAGCTTGTAAAATATAACACATTGTCAATTGTATATACTGTATATACAATCGATTAAAATATTTTATCTCAAATTAATCTCACATTTTTTATCTGTTCAAAACGTACCTTAAAGGGAGATTTGTCAAGTATTTAATACTCTTATCAACATGGGAGTGGACAAATATGCTGCTTTATGCAAATGTATGTATATATTTATTATTGGAAATCAATAAACAACACAAAACAATGACAAATATTGTCAAGAAACCCTCACAGGTACTACATTTAGCATTAAAAATATGCTCAAATCATAACATCCAGGTTTCAGGTTGACAAATCCCTGATGAGGCTGTTTTATAAATCTTTTATCAAGTCAGTTTACACTTTTGCTTTTATCGCAAATTGCATTAACGGGTTATTATCGCGTTAACTTTGACAGCCCTAATATTTACATTTACTCATTTGGTAGAGACAATTGTCCAAAGCGACATACAATCAAAGCCACAGTAGAGAGATTTAGCAAATACAAAATAGTGACGTTCAAGTGACAAAATCCTGGGAAACAAGTGTTACACTCAGTCAGACAAGACCTGACCTCTTTCTGATGTTAGAGTGTGGAGCGACATGACCGAGTGGCAGATGCATTATGCTCAGTGAAGGTTAGGCAATGATAACGATGTCCAGATTTCTTTCAGACGAGGAGAAAGTGAGCTGGATACTAAGGTCCGTTGCAGGCTTCTTGTGAATCTCGACCTCTGCTGCTTCAACTTTTCCTTTTTTTTTTTCATTTCCCCAAATTTATGGAAGTGCTATACTCAACCGCTGGAACCCATTTTCATTCACATATCTTGAGGTCAGAGGTCAAGGGACCCCTTTGAAAATGGTCATGCAAGTTTTTTAGTTAGTTACTTAGTTTGTTAGTTTGGCGCATTATTTAACTTTGTTCCCGACAAGCTAGTATGACATGGTTGGAACCAATGGATTCATTCGGTTTTCTTGTTTCATATGATGCCAGTATCTTCAATCTAGATTTAAAACCACTACAAGCCATGCGCTCCAAGACCACCCAGATTAAAGATGTGTCTATCTTTAATTTTTATCCTTGGACATTACATCACACATTACACTCCCCATGTAGCTAATCTTACCCAAGTTCACTGCCCTTTATCTCTTTGACTCACTCTCTTCCTGTCAAATCGCAAACTCTTCCCAAGGTCCCAGCAAATTAGAGAGATACTGGACCTCCTAACTGAACTTTGGTCTGTTTGTGATCCAACCAGCTTCATCACATATGACAGCGTGCAGTTAAAGACATTCTTCTTCTTCTTTCTCTTCTAGCTGTCTCCTCGGACCTATGAGACAAGGTCGGTGTCAGCGAAGCGTTCGCCTTCTCGCTCACACATGAGAGAGAAGTATTTCACTTTGTGCTGTAACCAAGGATACCAGGCACACATACACTCACACATACCACTAAATATTCCATACACAGAAACACCCTGCTATAACCTTTCACCAAACGGAGCGCCGCAGTCGCTCTAACTCTTCACCCCCAGACGACCGAGTAGCGCTGAAAAATGTGAAGTGTGTTTG
Organism: Sebastes umbrosus; assembly: GCF_015220745.1. Lineage (NCBI taxonomy): Eukaryota > Metazoa > Chordata > Actinopteri > Perciformes > Sebastidae > Sebastes > Sebastes umbrosus. The sequence continues at coordinate 8,102,026 of NC_051290.1, forward strand.
TACAAATGATTTGAATTACCCCGTATAAATAAAGGTTAGAATAAAGTTAAACCTATTGTAATGAAAGACCTTGGACATGGTGTGTTCACTGCAGAGTTTGGAGAAAAAAAACATCCCTCTCTGACTGTCCTTCTAGCTTTGTGAGCAGCTGGCCAGATCACTGCTCTTTATCTGTCTCTGCGGAGGGAGGATCTCACTTTCTAGTTTTCTATTCAATATATCAAAGAGGACGAGTGAAAGTCGCCAGCTAAGGGTGTAGGGAAGGAAAAAGGGTGTTCTTCAAGCAATAAAAAAAAATACATAAAATATGAAAGTGGTCCGAAACTTTCTTACCTACAACTTTTGTCGAAGTTGTATCAAGGCACCCATGAGAATCCAACAATACAGCCTGTTCTGTAAAGTAGTACCACATTTCCAGGAGCCAGTCTGAGCCAGTACTCCATGCTCTGCAGCAGCTGAGTCAGAATATAGATTATTTTTACTTTTACCCTCCTCTATCCGACACATCGGCCCGTACAAATTGCCAATATCTCGACACTAAAACCCGACACTCCATCGAATAAACAGATGCCTTCTTGAAAATGAAGATCGTCCCCAAACATGCCCAACAGCACAGACTGGGTCTGATTTCCATAATAATCAACACCTTCATCTTTTTGTACGACTTTCTAAAGTAATGAGGAATCTTGTTCAGGTTGTGGGAGAAACCAGAAGAGGACGGGGGACCATGCACATCCAAGTCACATCCTTTCTCCAACACTAATCTGTTTTTGTATGCTGAATGAAATGGATTTTTATCTCCCCTCCGGTGAATTCCCACAGATCCCCCAAGAGATAATTGGCTGAGATGCTGTATTTATGACCACTTTTATTACATCGATAGTTCCAGTTTATTCAGCCTCATGCTGGTAGATTTGCCCAATCACTACTCGCCAGGTAGCTACAGAAGTAGTTCTAATGGCTCAAAGGCAAAATCGTTGTTTGGGTCAAACCTATATTTATAATTACCAGGGCTGTCAATCGATTAAAATAGATAATCGTGATTAATTACAAATTAATCACACATTTTTTTATCTGTTCAAAATGTACCTTAAAGGGAGATTTGTCAAGTATTTAATACTCTTATCAACATGGGAGTGGACAAATATGCTGCTTTATGCAAATGTATGTATATATTTATTATTAGGAATCAATTAACAACATAAAACAATGACAAATATTGTCCAGAAACCCTCACAGGTACTGCATTTAGCATAAAATATTATGCTCAAATTATAACATGGCAAACTGCAGCCCAACAGGCAACAACAGCTGTCAGTGTGTCAGTGTGCTGACTTGACTATGACTTGCCCCAAACTGCATGTGATTATCATAAAGTGGGCATGTCTGTAAAGGGGAGACTCGTGGGTACCCATAGAACCCATTTTCATTCACATATCTGGAGGTCAGAGTTCAAGGGACCCCTTCGAAAATGGTCATGCCAGTTTTTCCGGGCAAAAAGTTTAATAAATAAATAAGTAAGTAAGTAAATAGTTATAATAGTATTCATATTTAGAATATTTTATCATTCAACACAGGCCATTTCAGTAGAGACATTAAATAGAAAAACAAAGAAATAATTTTGTACGGCACTTCGTAGGCAGACGTTTTACTGGCGTCCGGTAGTCGCTTTCAGCGTAGTTCTGCTGCTGGGCGCTGATGTTGCAATGGAACGAACAATTGACTTTCACTTCTTAGCAATATACGTTCTTTGACCGAGTGGCAGATGCAGTTTATTCAGTGAAAGTTAGTAGTTGTTGATCATGATGCCCAGATTTCTTGCAGAATTTGTTGGTGAGAACCAATTTTTCCATTTTTATTTCCACAAATGTATGCTATTAGCGCTATACTAAACTGCTGGAGTGCCCGTTTAAGTCGGCCTCTTCTTTGTAGACCAAACATGACGCTTGTTGGATCAGTTGTGTTTGTCAAAATGCAGTTCACTGCTTGCTTTCAATAGTACTGCCATTAGTCTGCTTGGTTGCTCACAGTGGGGTTATTATGTAATATTTTCCAGGATAGGAACTGTAATATCCAGGAACTTTAATATTTTTACTGACATCTCAAATGTTTGAATGTATAAACATTTTATGGAAAAGTACATGCGTTAATCATCAGCCCCTCTCTCCTCCTTTAACCAAACCTCCATATATTATTTATGAACACAATAACATGGCAACGCCGCATTAAACAAATCATAAAAACTGTGATATTTCATTTATGTCTGTGTGTGTTTTTCATCAGGGAGACTCTCCGTGATGTAAGGGGCTTGTTGAACTGTGAGGTGTAGACACTCTGTGGTGGGGAGGGTTTGTTAAGTAAAGTCTGTTCTTCAGACAGCGGGTTTGCAGCTGGTCCAGAGTCAGCATGAGTCACGCAGGAGGTCATTAGGTTGACACATCAAAAAGGAGTTGGAGTGAGCTCTTATCTTCTCTCTGGGTGGGATTCAAAATACTTCCAAAAAAGGTCCAGTCTTTCCCCATAATCATACTGTTGATTCAGTGAGGAAATCCCCTGAAACAGCATTTAGACGATTATGAATCGCTCATACTTTACACTGAATACCATAAGAAGCTTCACCTCAGCTAAGCTTCTTAAACTGGCTTTCCTCACAATTACATAAATGGAAATTACACGTCAGTGAGGAATTATTCATGAGATTAGAGATGGCTCGTGCTGACTTGCTCATATCCACCAATAAATGGCCTTCAACTGGCCTGTGTCACGTTGTAATGAAAATATGTACGTGTCTGGGATTGACTTGTTGAAGTTAACAGACTGATGAGAGAAAATGTGAATATTAGCTCATATCTCATGCTATTTATCGTTATAGTTTGGAATCCGTGGTGGAGAGAGTTAAACTGGGTCCTTCAGCAGCCTCAGAGCGGCCACATGTGTCCAGTACGCTCACTCAGTGATGGTGGTAATAACTGTTCATTTAGGAGCTGTTAGTTAAGAAACAGAGAGCAGCTGGAATGTTTATCTAACAGGATGCATCATTATGTTGTGTTTATCTTCATTTTGGCAACAAACTAAATCCTTTTCTAATGTGTAATTTGATGGCGATATGAAAGTTATTGGTTTGGAGGATGCTAAATAACACTCCTTAAAAACGTACGCTAAATTTTGGTGAGGAAAAACTGTCATGGCCATTTTCAAAGGGGTCCCTTGACCTCTGACCTCAAGATATGTGAATGTAAATGGGTTCTATGGGTACCCACGAGTCTCCCCTTTACAGACATGCCCATTTTATGATCATCACATGCAGTTTGGGGCAAGTCATAGTCTGTTGTTGCCTGTTGGGCTGCAGTTTGCCAAGGATATATTTATGTGTAATAAAAAGCGTGCATTACAAACTGGAGGTGTAGCGTTTGAAAGACATGGGCATTTATACGTTTTTTTCTAGGTCAAGAGGAGGGTCTCAAGAAACTAATAATAACACTAGGGAGGGTTTTGTTCTTTCATAAGTTGAAACAAGGTTCACCCGACTCCCCAACTCCAAAACAGTCCCTCAGGCCAAATTTCCCCAAACATATTCAACATATATAAATCATACATAAATGGCTGTCCCTGCAAAAAACAACATCTGGCCAAAATGATTTGACTCTGAGTCACATCACTATCTATAAACTCTCGAATGGTTGAGCCAGTAGGTCAGATTGAGGTTTGCTTCTGTGTCATTGATAAAACTGAGGTCTTGGCTTCAGCGGGGTCGTCCTCCATCACTGAACGTGGATGGTGATAAGTCTTATCTGACATTTTCCCACAGTCCCCATACTGAAGTTTACCCACGCTGAACCCCTTCAGCTCCATTACAGCTAAAAATCCATCTTCTACATTCAGCCTCACAGAGCAGAGACAGAAACCCACAGACCACACATACCATCAGCTGTGAGAGGAGATGAATAGCCAAACGGCTCAGTCTGGAGAAACAGTGAGCAGAGCTACTGCAGAGGCCTCCTCCACTGTGTATTGTTTTTTCACAGTTGAATGGTGATGTGTGATTATGCTGCTGCTGGGCTGGCCGTCTCCTCGTGGGAATGAGTGTGTATGTGTGTGAATGCAGAAAGTCTGTCATGTGTCGGGCCTGGCTAAAGTCTCGCCAGTGGCGTGTTTAGACTACCAAACCACAGAGAAGTTCCCTGCAGCACTGAAAACCAGCGTCAGTAAAGTCTGTTTTACAACCTCAGTCACCTTTTTACAGATTTGGCCATAATTTCTCTCACTCACTTTGACACATAACTCACCAACTTCATTACTGACATCTGGGGACTCGTTAAAATGATTACTCAAACCGTCCATAAACATCCATTAAATCTTATTGAGGTGTTTTCTGGTCCTACCGTACAGTTTTACAATGCAGCCGATGATTACACATGGCATTTTAGCAACAAGACCTCCAAGTTAAATAACGAAATACCTTGTTTGTCCATGCTCTCTAGGCGCTCCTATCAGCCAGCCCAGTCGCACAGCAGTTTGTGAAATAGTCACGACGTTTAATGTATTGTTTTCGTGTACATAGACACAAATTTCACACTTACCAAACGTAACAAAGTTTGCTGGTTTGTTGCATTTTTGTTTTGTTTAAATTTACAACGTTAACCACGTGTTTAAAACTGTTTAAAATTGTGACTGTAATGTGGGAGAAAAATGTGTTTCCCCTTGAAACATAATTGAGAATGCAGTTTAGTTGTATGGGAATGAATTATGTAGGAGACAGGGCTGCATTTTTTCTCAACGATGGATGAAATAAGCCAAGAGTTTTTATTTCTTTAAGTCGACTGATTGGTCGTTTGCTTCTCCAACCTGGGGAAACAGCCAATATGAGCACAGCACCAGACACACTTGAAACACTGAACAAACCAGAGACCAACAATGATAGATGGGGTGGCACAGAGCAACAAATCTGTATACCCTAGCAAAAACAAATGACATTTCAAAACGTATATGACGGTTACAAAAGGGTTAGACAAAGACTGTGGTTAACAGAAACCAATCTTGAGTGTTGGTAGGAGACAGGATGGAAGCAGCAGTTTCCCATGCTTTACTGACCTATCATTCCTGACAACCAAACAGCCAATAAAAGGTTGCTGCTCAGGGGGTGGAAATATGGAGTGGAACCAATGTTGAGTGCATCTGATTCATGTGGGAACAACACCAGCGCGCTTTCACACTACCAAGCCTATCAAGTACAGTATAAGATGAAGACATTGTTGACAAAGAAGAAGAGGAAAAAATGATGATGCTCATCAAGAATGGTTTATTTTGTTGCCATATCTGCAATATTGTTCATTTATACAAATCATTGTTTATACGTTTGGTGCATGAAGCTGAAGCTGGGGCTTGGCACCAAATATTCTAGAAAGAACTGAATATGTATGGTAAACGACAAAAACACATGAGATCAAAGATTATGATTTAGGGAATTAACCTTATTTATCTTTGAAAATATTCATGACGACTGAAGTCATATATCTATATGATTTTCCCTTTCAGAAGGCGCCCCTTTGGGGTCTGGGAATGTGTGATGGGAGGGAGGGAGCAGGAAGATGAAACAGAATCTTGGTCCACTGGAAACCACCCGAAGGGGGCCTGTGGGCTGGATCAGGGGGTCTGCAGGCACTCAGGGTGGGGCTGAGCCCAGGAGACTGACGGCAGTGGGCCTTAGCCGTGATAAGGAAAGCTCGTCTAAAGAAGCCCTGTTCCCAATACATCATACAACGCTGATAAGTGAAAGCTAAAGGCGAGCAGCTGGGACGAGGCCATTTCCACGCTACTCCATTAGCCTCGGAGTAAACAAGATTAAATGTCGATAAAGTGGAAAAGATATTCTCTAATGAGGTTATTTACTGCTGGACCTTGACTGCCCACATTTCTGTAGTTATTGCAGTGGTAACCTTAAATCCGGTGAAGTGATGTTCTGTACAAGTAGGACAAGCTAATGGTATGAGGGTGTGAATGGAGAAGGACATTTACTGAAAGAACATCTGGTTATACAAAAAAAATACTAGCCATTAATTTTGCGTTGGGTTCGGTCTGGGGTGTGCCGGCTGCTGATTGGTCCAACAATCATCTCTGCAGTTTAAAATGCTCTGGTGCCCTGCAGTCTGGTGACAGCTAACTGACAGCAGCCTCATTCTGTCCTCGGCCTCCAAACCTTAGTGGTTAAACTTGTAACTTAGTGTGGATCTAGTGGTTTTTGTGAGATTGTATGACTTGTAGGAGTCTTTTTCTGTTTTTATAAAATAGTAAATTGTTTGGTAGGGGTGAACTGCCGTTTTTCTTTTATTAACTTTTTCTCATGTTCATCTGCTGTATCCTAGGGAGTCAGATTTAGTAACTGTATTTTTGTTTGCTTGAATATTTAGTTTAAGGTTAGTCAGGGTGTTCAAAAGATAGATTTTGTTTGTTGTTTTGGCCTTAGTTCACCCTGAGCTATACTGTGTCACGGTATTGTTTGTTAAATTGAGTTTAGTAATAAACCTTTTTTACTTAACTCAAAATCTAGTCCTGAGACTGGAGGGGTTTGGGGACCGGGGAGGGAATATCCTTTATGTTTTTATATTGCGCTCCGACCCCCCCTAACGTAACATAAATTGGGGGGCTCGTCCGTCCTTTTTTTCTCGGGCTTGCATTGCTCTTTGATCGGTAAGTAGTTTCTTTTTTGCTTTTTGGTTGGCAGTTTTTTTCTTTGTGTGTAAGGGTTGGCCTACAGAACAAACATGGTGTTTGAAATGGACAGTGACCGTGGTGTTTTTGCGTCATGTCCTCCCACCTGCACGCTCTACTTAGACCCCACCCCTCTCCTAAACCAAATGGAGGATTTCCAGTCGGTGAGATCGCATCTTACACGGACAATCTCCTGTTGAGTGTGAAAGGGCAACTCCAGACATGGTTCAGAGTTCATATAATTGATTCAGAATTGAATTCAGCCTGGTCATCTTCTCTACATGCTCTGGTTGGCTCTGGGTCTATAAATCCTCTTAACTTGGGCTGTTTGACCATACGGACTCAGTGACATCTGTATTTATAACAGATCTGATGCTAATCATAAGGTTGGTTCAAATTCAGAAGTCCGGTTAGGTCCATTTGTTAGTATGCTCGGGTAGATTTGTCTCCTCTCGGCCTGATTCTAATCCAGTTGGAACGTGCAGGGACATCCAGTCCTGTACTTTTCACAGTCTAATCAATACTTGCTATGTTTGTCAATTAATACTGAGTCAGCTGATGTTGACTTTCTCAATACCACAGGCAATAAGGAAATGTCAAGGAAAGGCTTTAGACAAAAACCCGATGATGTAAAGTCAGAGGATTACTCAAAATCAAAGATGTTAACCTCGTGGTGGCACTAGAGGTAAAGCCAAGAGATCACTAAAGTCAGTAGGATTCATCCTCTGGGGAACTTAAATGTTCTGACTGACTGACATTGCTATTCATTCATGGCTCTGTGTGTTTTTAGCCACGCAAGCAGCAGAACGAATTATTGCAACTGGTCCCAGGTCAAGGCGAACCCTAAGGAACTGGGACCTGAATGCACCCGAGAGAAGGGCAAGAGGTCAAATGCAGATAATAAAATCAAAATGAGGAGACTCAGAAAAGTTTAAGGAAGACAAAAACATCTCTGTTCAGTTACAACAACAAGAGAATGAAAGAAAGTTTCATATGACTATTTTATCCCAGTTGTTACGTTGCGTAATATATGGTCCCATTTCATTGCTGCCCTTCGAGAAGATGGATTGATCTTTGATTACATCCATGTCATGTAGAGTTAAGTAGATCAAATACAAGTGAATTTCTACCATAAAAAAGTAAAGTAAACAATGCAGCGGAGAAACAAAAGTGACACAACAGAACGCTGTAATGAGTCTAATTAGTGTTGCATGTGACTGAAGCGTCTCTCAGGCCGGGGTCAGGAGTGTCAGGATGTAGATGGCGGGGTCAGAGAGAGTCGCCATGTTAATAACGTGCTACAGGCTGAAGAGCCGGGGGTTTGATTTAATTATGCAGCTCAGGGCTTGTCAAACAGTTCCCTCAACCGACAGACTAAACTGCAAATCAGCTCGCTTCAAAGACATACTTTCCATTTGACTGAGCAAATAGAAAGTATAATTCACAGTGCAGTCTATGAATGTCAGGCTGGGAGGAGAGGTCGGACTCACTTTGTTGTTGCAGTATAATAAAGATACACAGGTACAAGGCCATGCATATTGTATCAGTCAGCCCATTCTCTTGCTGAATGCCCTGAAGGGATGGAAATAGAAACCAGTAATTAGTTCAGTCCTGACAAATAATGTAGGTTCTCCTTGAGTAAATCAGTAATACGATGCATCATGTCACCAAACAGCCTCATCTGGGGGCTTAGTGAAATTACTAAAGATTGATTTGTGTAACAACTTTCAAGTCACTTTTGTGTATGAGGTACAGTAGTGACTAGAAATAACAGCACCTCCATAATGTTCTCACACAACAGAACTAGGGCTGTCAAAACAGTTAATCGTGATTAATCGCAAATTAATCGCACATTTTTCATCTGTTCAAAATGTACCTTAAAGGGAGATTTGTCAAGTATTTAATCATTTGAATCAACATGGGAGTGGAAAAATATGCTGCTTTATGCAAATGTATGTATAGTATTACAAATCAGTTAACAACACAAAACAATGACAAATATTGTCCAGAAACCCTCACAGGTACTGCATTTAGCATCAAAAATATGCTCAAATCATAACATGGCAAACTGCAGCCCAACAGGCAACAACAGCTGTCAGTGTGTCAGTGTGCTGACTTGACTATGACTTGCCCCAAACTGTGTGTGATTATCATAAAGTGGGCATAGTTTGTCATTGTTTTGTGTTTTTAATTGATTTCCAATAATAAGTATATACATACATTTGCATAAAGCAACATATTTCTCCACATTCTTGTCCACAGGTACATTTTGAACAGATAAATGTGCGATTAATTTGCGATTAATCACGATTAACTATGGACAATCGTGCAATTAATCACGATTAAATATGTTAATCGATTGACAGCCCTAATTATGATGCATCATTTTACTTGGGTTGAATATACGAGCTTCATCCGCTTGCTACATGTTTATAGAATTTGACGCACAGAAACATCCTGAACACAGCAGAAGAATAAAATCCAGGCAGAGGGTACGTCTAGTGGGTCAGAAGTGATGACATTTATTGTGACTATTTGTAATATTTGTGTAGAAGGAGGAGGAGGGGCATGTGGACCGCCTGTTACTAAGCAGCATGGTTTAGACACCGATCCGTTTTCATGTCCTGTGCTTCAATTCACTTTGGACTTTGCCAATATTTAACCTTTAACCATCTTTGACTAACCCTTAAACAACAGCTTTGAGTTGCCTAAACATTACCATAAAATATTTAATTACTCATCATTAATTATCATCATTAGTTCCAATGCAATATAAAGACGAATAATAAATAGACAAGCTACTGAACTAATATCTCTCTTTTGTTTGTTTGGAAGCATTAGCCTGTGTCACTAGCTATAATGAGGCAAAGCAGTGGACTGTCACACTGATAATTCACCACCACTACAGCCTTAATTAGAACTCTGTTATTCTCTGCACTCAGCCAGTGCTGCACATGTGTTATCAGATTGATGAAGCTGTTTGCTTTGTTTGCTTTTGTTTAGTCTATTTTGCTTGTTTCTTAATTTGCAGTGTGTTGAGCTCTCAGGGCCACTGTACTCTATCCTGTCTGAGGCGCTCAGCTCCAAGCCCACTGGCTGCTACTGAAGATGTAAATCTTTAAAAACAACTCACAAATATACAGTACATAGTTTCATTTTTAAAGGTCCCATATTGTAAAAAGTGAGATTTTCATGTCTTTTATATTATAAAGCAGGTTTAAGTGCTATATAAATACTGTTAAACTATCAAAACACTCAATATATGGAGAAATACTTACAGCCCGTATTCAGAAATTGTGCGTTTGAAACAAGCCGTTAGGATTTCTGTCCATTTGTGATGTCACAAATATACAATATTTAGACCATTACACGGTTTTAAACGTAAACATTCTAAATGTGCCCCAGTTTATTTCCTGTTGCAGTGTTTGTAAATAACATCAGCTAACAGGAAGTAAACATGGACCCAAATTGTTGCCAGGCAACGCAATTCCATTGCAATTCTGTTGAAATGCACTAAAACGGAGCGTTTCAGACAGAGGGTAAATACAGGTATATTCAGGCAGACAGTATGAGGAAAATAAAGATTTTTTTTAATATTACAGCATGTAAACATGTTCTAGTAGAAACACAATATACAAGTATGAACCTGAAAATTAGCATAATATGGGACCTTTAAAGGCTCAGTAATTTCCTAAAACAGTTGGACACTGTAGTATTAAATCCTGTTTGTTGGGGACTATTTTCAGCAGTGAATTCATACATATTTGGTGCACTACTGAGAATTTACATCAGAAATGGTTTCAGGCTTTGGCTCCTCAGGCAATACTTAGTTTAATTAATTGTTTGTTTTGGTCTTTTTCATGGCATTTGTATACATATGACATACTGTATGGCAGCTGTATATGATGAGAGAAAGTAAGTTAATCCTACAAAGACTGCGGATTTGCAGAGATGTGATGACCTTCCAGACTGGAAAGCGTGTCACCTCGGTTCATTTAAATAATGTACTGCACAGGGAGATTGGGAGGGCCACTTGTGAACAAACAAACTATAATTTTCTTCGAGCAGTGATAACCATCTCAAACTAATTGGCTGAAAGTCTCTATATTGTTTGAACTGAGGTGTACCATACTGGTTCCACCTCCCATGGGTCATCTTTCCATTATCCCATTCTCCTGCATTCCTTCTGGCCCGTATGTTATCCGCCATCCGCTCTGGTTCTCTGGGGAGCAACATAAAGGTGGGCTGGTTATCTATATATGCATGCTGTGTAATTCCGTCCATGTCAGCGGCTATTTGCACAATGTAATGAGAAAGTCAGTCAACAAATGCAGCCCATTACTGATAGGAATGGATGTTTGTCATGTGGTAATGGCTACGATGCAAAACAATGACTTCAAGCTATCGCTGGATTTGCTTGCCATCTAAAGAAACTATAATCGTTCTTCATCCAGCTCCATCCTGGATTTGTTTTTGTATTGAAATACAAAAAATGTTAGGGCGTCCATTTTCACACCGAATGATCTCTATTCATTCATATTTGTTTGGAATGCAGTCAAAATATCTCACTGGAGTTCATTCAGCAAGGACGACTACAGATCATCAGATAACACATCCTGCATGCTGCATTAAGAAGCACACTGCAAATGTGGAAAAACACGGGTAAATGCAGAATTCAACACGTGCAGATATGCTGATATATATAATATGTCAGTGTGAAATGGACAGAAGGAGAATTACAGACAATAGGTCTTTTGTCATAGCAGACATTTGGACATGTCACACGAAAAGCACAGGTGTGAATAAATAAAATGAATGATGGTTGAATTCCATTTAGCTGCTTCAGTTTCAGGGTCCTGGTATTGTTCCAGCCGGCTCACTGTCACGGCTAAGTGGAACACTTGAATAGAGCAGAACTATTGTCAACACCTGTGATTTCCTACTATGGAAAGTCAAACTGTCTGCTGTGAAATAGGCCTATTCCACAACGTCATAAAAAAACGAACCAAAATTAGAACCTCCAACACTGTGCACACGCTGGTGCCATTTAGCACGTTATTAAAACCAACTGGGACACCCTCCAAAGCAACCTGGTGATGTCCTCTTTGTTTTTTATCTTTCCCCTGCTCTACAAGACAAACTGGCACACAGCTATTTATCTGATTCATGAATGAAAACACAGTCTGGCATCGGTTTTTGTTGACATTGCCTGAATAAATCAATGACTCAGTATTTCTCTTGGCTTCAGACTTTCTGAAATTCTAGCTACAGCTCTGTTCATCACAAACATTTGGTTTAATTTAGGGGAAGAGGAAGAAAACTTACGAAAGTTACAACGTTATGACCCTAGTTCTATAAGCACAGGCGGAGCCCTTTACTGGACTCTAAGGGTAATACTCTCCTCCAATCACAGGCATGCATTCTCATTTTGCATAAACGTAGCCGGCCAATTAGAACATGCCTACAAAATATGTGCATTACCACCATGGATGTATGAAGAGAACTGGATACAGCGTTGTAGGCACGCTCCAATTCATTCCTATGAGAGCTGCTCAGTGGCGCATGAAGCCAAAATGGCTCGATCATCCGGCGATCTTCCGCATCCATTGGGCGCATAGAGCAGGTGCAGTAGCGTTTCCTTTTACCCCGCCTCCCAGCCCTCGGTCTGGGTCTCATTCACATGAACGGAAGAAGGAAAATAAGTCTGGATTCGGATATTGGTGCATTTCAAACTTCAATGTGACGCCGCGTCTCTCGAATCTCACCGCCACGCTACCAGAATGCATTGCAGAGCTGCTTGCATAGACAATGAATGGGAAGCATGGAAAGGACGGAGGCTGAGGACATGTACCATGAGAGTTAGACCTACTATATAGAGAGATCATTATAGAATAAATACAGCGGAAAACCTTCTGACCACAAACAGTATCACCTTGAGATCTGATTTAATGCAATCTAAAGGATTATAGCCAAGATAATCTTCACTTTGGAGGACTTTGCTTTTGTTTCTAACCTCGTGAGAACATTTGGTTTTTATAGAGGTGCACACAAACACACACAGTCTACTTCAGTAGTCATTCCGCCCTTTTACACACAGCTTTAATTGCCCCAATGTGGAAAACTCCAAGACTGAGTTGTTGCTCTGTTATTCCAGTCAGTGGGAGATGTATTATTGACATGATGAAGGGGGAACGGTTCAGTGCTCAGTGGTGGGAGTTGCCCCTTTGGCTACACTCACATATACACCCGGACTGAGCGCCTATCAATTATACCTGACGTGGGCAAATGGATGGGCACTGAGTAGTTCATAATATACAACGTATACCTGCTGGTATCCTGACTGTCAGGAGCAAAACAGAGCAGGGCTGTGTAATCAGCGCATGATTGGTTGGGTTAGTGAGTGATGTCAGAAAGTGTAACCAGTACTTTCACTGCAACAGCAGCTACAGTAGATCTGCTGGGACAAAATACTGAATACATTATAAATCCATTCAAGTCCACTGTGACTGCCAGTGTAGACTAACTATGTACGTTTAAATCCTGTTTTATCCACCTTTTGCCAAAAAAGGACAAAGTCTAGGAACAAAAGTCCCCTTCCTTGTTGTCATTCCATAAATCGAGCTTCATGGCGAAGAGGGAATTGGAGGTAGCGGTGTGTTTTGGTCTGAGATGGTGGAAGTAATCAGATCCCAAGTTGCCAAAAGTAGCAATACTGCCATATAAAAATACTCCAAGCACTGAAAATTCATATCGTATGACCAAGCGGCGGTATTTGACGAGTTGGGAGTGAGAATGTGTTGTTAAATTACTACTGTACACTAATATTTATACTTAGTTACAGTAATAATGTAACTAACTGGGAGTACTGAATTGGGGACAGCGTCACTTTAGATTGTGGTAACACTTTATAATAACCATCATTTATATTTATTTAAACTAAATGATAGTTATTTTACTGTTAACAAACAATGAAATATATAATATAATAAGATATATTATATATATAATTAATAATGTTCACTAATTTAATAATGTTTACTAGTTATTAGTAATGCTATAATTTATGTTATTTTAACAGTTTATTGTTGCACATATTCTAAGATTTTATATACTATATAAGTATGTGTTAATGATTAAGATATTATTTGTAAACCCTAAAGAAATTGTTTGTAAAACATCTATAACAATTACATTTGTAACGCTTTGTTAATGGTTAATAATTGGTTTGTAAACCATCTATTTGGATGGTTATTATAAAGTTGCAACTGATAATTATAATACCTTGTTAAATGGTTAATAAATACTTTGTAAAGAATCTATAAACAATATTTAGATAGATAGTTGAATGTGAATGGTTAATAATTGGTTTCTGGTCCATCCATCTACGTAATATTTATAGATGTTTTACACACTTTTTCTTAAAGATTTACAAATCATTCAGTAACATATTAACATATACTTAATATAGTATACAAAATGTTGTAATGTGTGCAACAATAAACTGTTCATGAATAGTTTACTAATGTAATCACAATTTATAATCTAATTATTTCAGATTACACAAACTAATGATAAAATAACAGCTATTATAGCATTACTAATAATTTGTAAAAATTATGAATTAGCATTTTGTTGTTTGTTAACAACATTAACATTTACCATTTATAAATGATGGTTATTATAAAGTGTAGATTGATTGCAACTTCTGTAAGTTTTTGCAGCCACCACAAATAAGTTTTGATCCCAAACATCACCTTTCTTGTAATAATTTGAGACAGTGGTCAGTAAAGTAAGTACTGTAGGTACTCTGGTGTTTTACCAAGAAAATAAATTATTTTATTCCCAGCGATGTGTTCACGTTCAGAATGACCTGCTTTCACTCTAATGTCACTCTCACGTCCGACTGAAAGGCTCTTAAAAGCCTCCAGCTTTCCTCGGACCAATAACAGCAGCCAGGGCAGCGTGCTCCTCTGAAAGCTGATCTTTCTGCTCGCTGTCACAAACAAAAGCCCTGCTAAACATCAAACAGGCTTTTACCAAGCAAAGGAAACATCAAAGACTTCTTTCCCTCTGTCTGCTCCTCTGCACACTAAAGTGCTCCATGTTTGCCATTGTGTATGGAGTTGTTTTTCACCACAACTTCATTAGGTTAGAGAAACCTGCATGACAGTGTGTGGTTAGGAAGCCTTATGTAGAGGTTCCTATATAGTCCATTCAATGTATTTAAGTGGCACAATCAACACATCATTAGCTATTGTATGTCCTGATGATATTGGACACCTGAATAATTAACATCTAATTTAGAGTGACAGGTATGTTTTAATATATCTCAGGTGTCAGGTTACGGGTATATGCAGCACATAAAAGAAGATACCATCTAAACATGTGCAATAGCAATTTCACAGCAATCAGATGAAATTATAGGATGTCCTTTCTATCACAGGACAGACCATAATGAAAGAATGGGAATGATCAAAGCAGTCTGCCCACTCAATGTGCTAACATGAGGCAGGTAATCACAACCAGAGGGCTCACACTCAACGCACCAGAGGAAAGTAATGTTCCTGATCGTGATTTCTTAGGTTTTTTGTAGTTTATGATACCACATCTTACTGTATCTTCACTCTAGCTGACTGAGCCAGCTACACCCCCCCCCTTAAAGACAGTAATGTCAGTCAGGATCGCCTATTTGTGTTAGATTGTCATGTGCAACAATTCTTGCCAGGACAGATGGTCTGTAGCCATCACGACCATGATACCAAGCCACTTAGTAATCAAAGGTACATCCTCTTTCGGGAAATCATCACACAGACAAGCTCAAATGAATATACATACAAATGATTCACATTGTTAATGCGTTGCATTTTTTTGGACACAAAAACAGCAGATTGTCAGTCAGTCAGCTTGGAGCTCTCCTGGAGTGGTGGCAGGGTCGGGGGAACAGAAACTGGGCCAGAGACAGCCTGTACAACAACAATCTGCAGTGCACAGTGTCTAATCCAGGAAACGACTTCTCCCACTGCAGGACATTAGAGGCCTGAATTCACAGACTTGTTTATCAGCCCGCAGCTTATGAATAATTAGAGAGAAGATTTCATTGATAGGAGCAGGCTGTTTGTTTGTACATACCCGAGACTGCCTTCTGAGTCGATTCATGGAAAGACGAATGACTGGGCTTTCTAAGTCTTGATTTAATTCCTTTTTCAAAATTGTAGTGGCATTAAGCAAATGAAGACAAATGAGCCAGGATGAAATTAACCATCATGATAAACATTGACTCTATATAAGTAAAAAAAAGCAGTAAAGATAATGCAGGTATACAACTTTAGAAAACATTCAAACTCAAAATCACTAATTTGTAACTGAATAAGTGTTGATTGCGTTGGTCGCCTTGTCATCAGCTCCCACACATCATCAGGAAGTGTTAATTGCTTCACTGCTCCTTGTTTAATTGTATTTTATTTATTTTTTTATTTCATGGTTGAAACACTCTGTTCTAATCAGTTGCAAATTGTTTTGTCACAAACGGAGAAAGTAAGGAGAACGTTGATGTGTGATTGAAAAGTAATCATCCAGTTATTCCAGTAGGGCTGTCAATCAATAAATATATTTAATCACCATTAATTGCATGACTGTTTATAGTTAATCACGATAAATCGCAAATTAATTGCACATTTTTTATCTGTTCAAAATGTTATTGAAAGGGAGATTTGTCAAGTATTTAAGTACCAACATGGGAGTGGGCAAATATGCTGCTTTATGCAAATATATGTATATATTTATTATTGGAAATCAATTAATAACACTAAACAATGACAGATATTGTCCAGAAATCCTCACAGGTACTGCATTTAGCATAAAAAAAATGTTTTCTCGCAGGCCTCCGGTGAACGGTATTTAAAAAAACTTAGAACATTCTTGATAAATTGAAGTAAATCCATATCAAAACATCCTTTTACAAACTCTCACACACTTTATTAGGCTACTCTATCAAAAAGTAAACACAACTACATGCCAAGCATACCTTTCTGTAGGCCCATAAGGCATTTCTTAAATATATCTCAATCGAAAGATTAAGTACAAGTAGGCCTATAAACCAAGTATACTGAGACTTTTCTGTATACTTAAGTATACTTTTGTTAAATATATCTCTGATAAGTACATAAAAAGTAAAATGAAAGTATACTCTTATTTTAAGTTTAAAAGAAGTACACTAAAAGCACACTTGAATAAACTTCTTTTTAGTGAGGGAGTGCAAGGAACAGTGTAGAAAACTGTCACTGGACTTGATTGGTCAGAAGTATAAACTTCCTAAATGCCGGTATCCTACACATGGACGTCCTTTAGTAACTGCATGACAAGAAAAACTGTTCATTGATTTATTAAGATAAGTCTCCTTTAGCATTCATTCATGTGACGTAATGCATCACTCTGACTCGGTACGTCTTTACAATCACTGTTTCTGACAGAGGACACAATGAGTGGAATGGTTGGAAGGCTTTCTAAGTGTGTGTGTCTTTGTGGCCAAACTGCCAACCCCAAAAATTACAGAACGGAGACCAGCCATTTCCATCCACCCACAGAACACAACCACCACTACGCTCTGCCATCAGCCTGACAACCGCTGCGCCCTCCAAAAAACACTTTATGAGAGCTCTGGAGGTTGAAAGGAGGGAGGCGAGGAGACGCTCAGCCCAGAGAAGGCAGCGGACACTCAGTCGGGCTCTGCTGGGCTGTGGGGCTGTGGTGTGGGAGTCCTGGAGGTGTGCCAGCTCGACTGTGGGAGAACTCTGGGAGATGTTTACCATGTGAAAACCCCAGGGAGGTCCACTCATTAAATCCCACCAGAAATTGGCCAATCTGGGGTCTGCCTCGCCACCCCAGCTCCAACCCCCACAACAACTTCCTTTCAGATTGTTTCTGGGAGGCATTATTCGACTTAAGGCATGATGACTGACAGCTGTGGAGCTGTAGATGGACGGTTCTGACTCACAGTTAACCTCTCTGAGACCCGCCCGACTTTACCGTCTTTCAGAGGCTCTAGCAGGTTCAGTTTTAGAGCTAGGGTGGAGCTTATCTGGAAGGAGGCTAAATAACAATCCAACGTTTGGCGAGGAAAAACTGTCATGGCCCTTTTCAAAGGGGTCCCTTGACCTCTGACCTCAAGATATGTGGATGAAAATGGGTTCTATTGGTACCCACGAGTCTCCCCTTCACCCACTTTATGATAATCACATGCAGTTTTTTTGAATGCAGTCTAAATGTGTTATTTTTCGCCTATTCTAAAATTATGTATTTGAATACTTCTACATACTGGGGTCCCTAAACAGTCTTGGAATTACATAAATTGGGTTTCACTGTAAAGCTCTTGTGAATTCAATTGTATTCATGTGTGATGATGTTAGTCCCCATAGTAGCCATTTCATTGTAGTGAGACCATGTTTTCATGGTATAAAATGACCTGTGGTGACCTCTAGGATAATCACAGCCTCATGAAACTTTACAGCCACAGACAAGAGACCTAGAGCATTTAGAGGATGGATGGCTTTTCTAGGTAGATTAGACAATAAGGGGGTTTCTGAGCAGTTTCCACAACAGAAGCGTTCATTCATGTTTATTACAAATTCATGACTAGAACATCTTGACACACAGTGCTGAGCTGCATCTCAAATTACTCTTCAGGTCTCGGCTTTCAGATGATATACTGTACTTCTACATGACATCTACTGTTGATCTGCTATCTCCCCCTAAACAAACGCTGTAAACAGGCTGGTCGATGTGTTTAAGCCACCACGCCACTGTCTGGTGCTACATACACAAGGAAACTATTAGCCAAACTCATGTGGTTAAGTAATTGGTAATTGGCTTCCTTTTTTAATTGACTCTGTGTTGAGGGGGAAAACTAACCCGCTGTTTGGGTTTAAACGCACCAATAAAAGTCTTGTATTTTCTTTTTTGTCTGAACAGAATCAATCAGATATCAAAGTGTCAAAAGGTACGAAATCCTAAATGAACCCTAATGAATCCCAAGCCCCTCACATGTGTCCTCACATCAGGGTTTAAGTGAAATATTTGAAGCTATGTGTGTATGTTGCTTCAAATACCACTGGGTCAAAACGGCGTGCCCCGAAAGCATTCTCACGCTCCAACTGAGCCTTCCCCAAAATACAACAGGAAGTAGGGGGTTAGACCATGAGGCGAGGGGTCACGCAGAGGGGGTTCTGGCTAAATGAGTGAGTCACAAAAAGAAGGATTTGAAGGGACATAGTATTCTAATGCCATATATGTCTATTTCTGTATGTTTATCTCAGTGCATGGGAGCTGCCTTTTCTCACCATCAGTGTATTTTCAGCATTCCTCTCTCCAGCTGAGCTGTATCCACAGTTTCATAAATACTAATAACAATAACACAGAAGTGAAACTTTAGCCTTGAACCTCTGGGACATTTTATATTTTTATCAGTACAAACAACAACAACAACAGCAATCTGTTTTCTTGTAAAACAGAAAACTCGGGGCAGAGAAACGTTACCTGGCAGCTGGCAGGCCTCAGGGCGTCACACTGTGCCTTTAAAACAGCTGTATTTCATTTGTTGTAAACCACGTTAAAGAAACAATCCAATTTTGGGGGGACATTATTTTTTTTTATGCCATCTTACACAGTCTGAGTCTGAGTCTTGTCATCCTGTGTTGGCATTTTGCAGGCAATTTTGCATTTTGCAGGCAATTTTGTGGCATCATCTCGTGTCTGTGTGTTGAGTACGAAGCTGGAGTAGAGTGGTTAGCCTAACTTAGTATAAAGAGTGGAAACAGGTGGAAACAGCTGTCCAAAGTTCATGTCTACAGCCAGCCATGCCAGCAGCTCTGTGAGGTTGTAGCCTACATAAACACAGTGGTACTTAGAGCTAAATGCTAATGTCAGCATGTTAACGAGTGACAATGACTATATTTACATGCATCAAATATTCAGTTTTTTGCACTTTGCAATTCAGAAAAAGACAATATTCCCACTAAGTTGTTTACATGTCTGTGGGACATGACCATTCCACTAATATTCCCATTTACATGCAGCCGTGCATACTCTGATTAATGTAAAGTGTCATCATGACGTCCATCATGCTGACCTACAAACAACCCATTTAGCTAAACAAGTCAGCTGGCCAACTCGTTGTCTATTTCAACACCATTCTCGGCTGTGTTTGACAGGTTTTGATGCCGTCACATGTTGTTTATCACGTCAAAATATAGAAAAGTGGAAGGAAGTGGCAGGACCCGCTTGTGCCATTTTGCGTCAAAATTATGTTTTTTTCAAAGTTTTCCACCAGTGGCGGTGGACTTGTTTGTGAACACAGCCTCCCTCTTTCAGTCCTTCAACCACCAACCACTAAATCCACAGTAAAGGACCTACAGTCTCTCTGTTCTGGACTCACAGAGATGAAGCTGATCTTCTCATCTGGCTCTGTGAAAAGAAGAAGGCAAACGTGTTTTCACGAATGTCAGCGTGTTCTTTAAAAGGGGTTTTCATTTGAAGCTGCAGCCTCCCACATAGTGACAGGATGTGACCTCTAAACCTGTCGACAGACCGTTTGAGGACAGAGAGAATGAAGAGCTCATGAAGCCAGCGTTCCAAAGTGAGTCAGCTCTCCAGGTGTTAATAAGAAGACCCCAAGATGTTGTTGTCTGGCGTCAGTGTGCTTTCATGGACATTTAATTAAAGGGCAGAGTAAGACCTGCTCGTGACAAGAGCACAAACTACATCTGTCTGCATTTTAGTGGACATCCTCTAAAACTGAACCCAAAACTGATGCAAATACACAGACAGGCACAGAGAGACACACTTCCTGCGGTGAACACTCAGGCAGATACATGATGTTAAGATGTACTGCGAATCATTACCAGCCGCGACAGCCATGCTGGTATTGTTTTCACCTGTGTTGAATGATAATGATGATAATGTTGAATGTGAAATGGACTTTTCATTTTGTAATTTTTTGAACTGCCAAGGATGTATCAACCCTGTGTCCCACAAAATGACGTTCCCATACAACCAAACAGTATAACCAAAATATGTTTTGAGGGAAACGTATTTTCTCCCGGATTACGGTCGCAGTTTTAAACAGTTTTAAACATGTGATTAACGTTGTAAATGGAAACAAAACAAAACGAAAACACAACAAAACTACTTCGTTAAGTTCAGGCAACAAAACTACCGGTTAAGCTTATTAAAAAAACATTATGGTTTGTCTTAAAAATACTTAAAAACAAAACAAAAACGTTTCACACAAGACACTGGTCTCCTGGGGCAAAGTCTGTGTTTATTGGACCCATCGACCTCCTCTTCCGCCCACCAGTAGTGGACTTTCTCGCTTGTGATACCCGTTATTATAACGTTTTATTCAACATATTTTCATTCACATCCGCTCGTTGTGCTACGTCACTCGCTGTGGCCGTCCGCAGACTTACAAAGGAATTTCTGATATGTAAAAGACAAATTTTATCAACAACAGAATATGTTTCCTTCCAAACGTAATTGAGAATGCAATTTAGTTGTATGGGAACGTCATTTTTGGGAGTCAGGGCTGGATGTATAACTGTCACCTTTGATACTCAAAGACTAAATCTGATGATAATGAGACCTGATTTATGGACATCAGAGTCACTGCTATCACTAAATATGGTGATTCCAGCAGTATTCCAGTAGAGAATAAGTTATGAGTTTGAGTCAAAGCATTATCAGGGAAACATTATTTATCTTCATTAGGGTTGCTTACTCAGGCCTCAACAGACCCTGAGATAATGCGGAAATTCTTCTATATCACATGACAGAAAAATTAGCTCAACTTGATATTAACCTTTCCAAACATAGTCTCCAGGCTAAATCAAATGATTGATCATCACGTCTACATCGGCAGTCAAAGGGATTCAGCATTAGAGACGGAGCTGTGGAGCTAGACGCATTTCACTCACAGCGCCTCGGCCTTAAATGGGGAAATAAAGACCGTTTGATTAAAGATTAAGACCCTGCAATCAGCCACATTCTCTAAAGCCTGTGATCCACTGCAGGGCACTTGGGCCGAGAAAATATGCTGGATATTTCATGTTCATAAAACGCCTGGAGTGGAAGGAGGGAGAACAAACAAAAACAAGAGCGAGCTAATCTCTGGAGAGGATGACAAGGCTGCGGTTTCACTGTTTCTCAGCTGTATTTCTCATCCGGATGGAGGGAGAGGAGGAAGGCTGAGAGCGAGAGAGGGTCTCTTATGGGAGAGGATGACAAAGTGAGGGAGGAAAAATGGGTGTCCTCTTCATCCCTTAAGGAGTTGACCTCACTTGCTCCCTAAGCCACTTTTAGCTAAAACTCCTCCGCTCTGCAGCACCAGTAGTCATGTCTGGACCTTTGTACGCTCTATAAATAGCTGCTTATGCTCCGGCTGAGTGGGAACAAGTTGTACCCGTCACCCCGAGGGGCCAAGGAGGAGAATGGGAAACACGAAGTCCCATGGAGATCACATCAACAGGACTCACAGCCACAGCTGAGGATCTAAACAAACTGAGGGTTTCTGGCATCCTCAGTTTGATTAATCCCCTTCAACACCTTCATGTGTTGAGTGTGGGAAAGTGCTTCTGTTGGAACTTATTGAACAAAAGTTATCACCTACTGACAGTTCAGTCGTGACACATCTGCAGCACACCGGGCTGCCAACTTTTCATCTTATTTCGGAGCAAGATAGTAAAGTTACTTCAGATGTTACATGGTGATAGTCAGGGTCATCCTGAACAGGATTACATTGAACATTTCAGCAAATCTCTAAAAAATGTTGGGTTTAGGGATGAGGATATTTTCTATGTGTTACAGTTTGATGTGATTTTCCCTTTTATTACCCAAAAAAAAATTGTGCAGTAAAATAACTTGACATGAACAAAGCAAACCTATTACAGATTATTTTTATGATATATTTTTATATTTCAAATATGAGGAAATTAGGGCTAATATATAATGTCTATTAATCACATTATCATTGCATATCATCGCATTAATTTCAAATTAATCACACATTTTTTTATCTGTTCAAAATGTACCTTAAGGTTGAGATTTGTCAAGTATTTAATTCTCTTATCACCATGAGAGTGGACAAATATGCTGCTTATGGAGCAATCAATCTTTATTAAAATAAATTACTGACATCTCCGTGTTGTTTAGATGAAGTACGCAAATTCTGAGAATTTTGTCTTGAAAACAGAATTTTTGAAACTAGTTTGAAAGCTTCCTTCACATGCAACCCTGACAATCGCCTCAGTCATAGTGTGAAGTCATAGTGTGAAGCGGAGGTTTCTCCCGGGCAGTAAGCTCCTCAACATAATGACTTGCCCTTGTTTCAACCGGTTGAGGCAGATGGTCTGGTTCTGCTCGAGGTCTGGTTCTGCCCGAGGATTCTACGCGCTAAAGGGGAGTTTTTTCTTGCCACTGTCGCACCAAGTGCATCCTCATGGGGGATCTCTTGTTGGGTCTCTAAATTATAGAGTACAGTCTAGACCTGCTCTATATGAAAAGCGTCTCGAGACAACCTCAGTTATGATTTGACGCTATATAAAAATAAATTGAATTGAATTGAATGGTGTCTGAGGTTGTGAGTTTGAGACGTGATCGAGGCAGAACACACATACTAATGCCTTAAAGGGTTAATGATGATGGACCATCCTAACCCCGACCCACATCTGCACAGCAGCTATAATTGAAATTGTGTCATGAAATGTGACACAAAGCTGTACAGCTCACCTCCGGAGGAAAGTAAAGGGATATTTAGCCTTTTACGAGATGTGAAAAGTATGACTCATCTCCATCATGTGTGGCCTGTCTTGGCAGGACACGGCAGCTCAGGTACAAACTTAAATCAATCAGCTTAATCAACTTGGATTGTTAACAAATGTGAAACATCTTTTCAGATCCTGCTCAAGCAAAACGTGTTTTGTCCACTCCAAGAAAGACCTCCTCCACAACAAATAACAGTTCCGCAAAGCAGATTAATGAAGGCAACATCTGTAGGTTTTTACCTAACCGAGCCTTTGGAAAAGACCCAGGAGCCATCACTGCCTTTTTGTTCACCATAATGGTTAATCTACTTTCATTAGTGTGACTCATTAAGACTTAAATGCCTCGGCTTGCATAATCCCAGTGATGGATGACGGAGAGGAGGCCTTTAGAACACAGAAACCAGACCACAGCAGGATCACAAGGAACACAGAGCAGCTAATGAATGCAGATGTGTCTAGTTGCATCTTCCTTAATGAAGTGAGGAGCCAGAGCCAGCTGTTTCGTCACCAGGGACCAGGTCCCAGCTGTTTACAACTGGAAAGACCATTAAAAGCATATCTTTCCACTGATTTGTTTTCAAATTGGATTACTCATACAGGATCATGTTGTATGATGGTCGCTTCAGTTGATTGTTGGTTGTTGTTGACAAGACTTTACATTCTGATTTATATGGAAATGCACTTTACACTTTCTAGAAATAAGATGGAGAAATATTTTTTTCCTATATTTTAATCTGAATATGGAAATTAGGTCCTCTTCACAGACAATCTAGATTCAAAAATACATTCACTACAGTAGTGTACAATGTGGTTGGATTAGGAGTTTGAGATATGCGCAGTCACATTTCACAGATCCCTGAAGTGTGTACTTGGCAGTAGTATATCTTCATGAAACAGATTTATGTCAAGACGTTCTCGAAAAGAAAAAAGGATTTTTATATTGCTGACATCTTTTTTTGTCAAAGACTTTACAAAAGCCGGATTTTTCGAAGTAAAGTTATAGATGGCAATAAGGATGAAAAAGTATAGCCAATACTCCCCAGGTGGATTTGCAGTATTGACTGCCATGATATTTGGTTCAGACTCAGTCTTCAGATTCCCCTCAGGATGAATTGCAGCCTAATAACTTTGGTGATCCTCTGACTTTTCGTCTAGCGTTATCATCAGGTGCAAATATCAATTTGTTCAAAACTTTGGTTTAGGACCAAATACCTGCAAGACATTCCCATAAGCCTCATTATTATGCTAATTAGCAAATTGTAGCATGCTAACACGCTAAACTAAGACGGTGAACATATTAAACATTAGACCTGCTCAACATCATACTTCCATACTTCAGTTACAGCACTTCTAGAGTTAATTTAACCCAAACCGCGATCTTTCCCTAAAGCTAACTACGTAGTTTGTTGCCTAATGGTACGTGTCCACAGGCTCCGTGCTTTCCACGCTCCACATTCATTGTCTATGTAAGCAGCCGCACAATGCATTCTGGTAGCGTGGCGTCGCGATTCGAGAGACTAGGCGTCACGACGCCCGCTCCTCATTTGCATAAAGTTGAGGGCTCGTCTACTTTATGCAAATCACGGGCGTCCGACGCGACTCGCCGCCTCTCGAAACTCACAAGGATCTTTTAAAATAAACGTTGTCGATCCAAATTAAAGACAGATTCATCAACTGCATGGGTTATTTCTCGCCTCAAATGTTTTCAGAAACACATTTCAGTGAACTATTTACGTGAAATAAGAGAAGAAAGTTTCCAAACGAGCCTCCATACTGGTTCCGGTTTGAAAGCTGGGAGCAGCCGCCAACGGCGGGTAAGCTTTCGTCCAATCAGGAGCCGAGTGCCTTGTTTCTAGGGACAGCACACCAAGCGTCCAATGTTGGGAAGCGTCGCGTCCCCTCGCGATAAAAAAAGCCCCTGTGGACACGTACCATCAGCCTAAACAAGTCGATCTATTCCTAAACCTAACAAGGTAGTTTTATTTTGAAAATACTGGAGCGGAAATTAACACGTGCGTCACTTGTTGCTGGACATTCGTAGGAAAAAGCACGAAAAATACTTTGTTGAAAGTCGTGCGGAGTGTCACGAAAAAAAAGGGAAATTTGTGTGTCTATGTACATGAATCGAATAGATTCAATTTTGTGACTATTTCATGAATATCCGTGAGATTGTGTTGGAATAAGTCCGTTCACAACGTGATTGGTTGATGCCTTGATTAGAGGTGCGAAAGCTCAGAAAGATCGATCTCGTTACGAAAAAGAAATTAACCTTTTTGCCCTTTAATATTCATATTCTGTGTGAAAGCACTCATGACAAAAACAACAGCTCGAAAAAATACATTGATGTGGCTGCAGTGCCATTATGTGTCTGAAAGGACCTGAGGGAGGGAGGGTGGTGGAGGCACATACATCACAGTGTGGGGGGCGTCTGTTTGGTTCTTTATCTACAACATAATACAGAGCAGATTTTGACCCCTGCCATTTCACAATCACACATCAGCTGTACAAAGGGAAACCTAAAGGCAAATGTGTTTGGATTACAGCTTATTCCTGCATAAAGTGCTGCATGATGAGGTTTGCTGTATGTTCAGTTGTAATGTGAATATTATAAAGCTTTTTTTGCTGGATTTAATATGAGAAAAGCCGGCCGGGGGGAAGCCTGCTGCTGAGAGGGAGGAGACGGACGATAAGAGACCAGAGTGATGGAGAGATGAAAGCAGAGGAGTCATGATGAAACACACAGATAAAGTTGAAAGGGAGGCTGATAACGGCCATGTACACACTGTCTTAGCCTGTGTCCACCAGATACCTCTGAAAAAACACATCATCTCATTCATGTGAGAAGTGGCGCTTAGCACGGCACCGCCTTTCTGTTAGTGCCTATAGCTACAAGTGGGATGAAAAAAAGATGTAAAGAATGAAAGAGCAGCCCAGTCGCACAACAGCTTGTGAAATATTAACGGAATTTAAAGTATTGATTCGTCTACACAGACACAATTTTCACTTTTTTTTCGTGATGGTCAGCATGAAATTAATTCGTATGTAATCCACATCATTGTACCGGGAAGTATAGAGAGTGGCAAACTCCGTGTAGGGAGGACGTCGGGGTGGATGGGTGGATAAAAAAAACACAGGA
Source organism: Sebastes umbrosus (assembly GCF_015220745.1). NCBI lineage: Eukaryota > Metazoa > Chordata > Actinopteri > Perciformes > Sebastidae > Sebastes > Sebastes umbrosus. The sequence continues at coordinate 8,128,681 of NC_051290.1, forward strand.
CTTTCACCCAGATGTTCATGTCCCGTGCGAAACCACCAAAATCAGAGTTGATTTATTTGTCACGTAACTCCCGTACATAAGTTACAGCACTTCAGGAGTTATTTTAACCCAAACAGTGATCTATTCCTAAACCTAACTAAGCAGCTTTATTTTGAAAAGACTAGACAGGAAATTGTGCGTCACGTGTTGCTAGACATTCGTAGGAAAAAGCACTAAAAATAAGTTGTTGACAGTCGTGCTGAGCATCACAAAAATATGAATATATAATATAATGTTTACTAATTATTAGTAATCCATTTTTGAAAATGAGGGCGACCAGCCCCCCCCAAGAAGGTGGCGTCCTATAGTCGACCGCTTATATGGCCTAGGCCTTAAGCCGGCCCTGTCTGGCGAAACCACATCAGAACTCTTTGGCGTTGCGTGACTTTTTCTTGGGTAGCGTCACTTCTCACAAGTTGCCGGTACTCTTTTCTGCCCTCTCCATATCAGGTGGTCTGGGAGATTCATAATCATACGTCACAGCGCCAGCGTTTTTGTGCGCTTAAGCAGTATGAGCATAAACAAGAGAACGACTCTGCTGTAATTTATCGATACCATACGTCCTTCACGTCCCTTTTGTAAAATAATTAGAGAACTGTTCGTAATAACTATTTTTAGTTGTGAATAAATATATTTAATGCAACATTATTTTATAGTTTTCTAAGTCTGCTCTTTTGAATTATAGGATATGATTTTACAGGGCAAACATTTTCAGAAGAATTAAATTCAGAACGAGGGCTATGATATGTGTAAATAATAAAATCATTATTCGACTATTGTAAGTTATGTCTTTCATTTTTTTTTTGTTATCTATAGTAATAATAACGGTCCAAAATGATGTAAAATCACATAGTTTTAGTACAAAAACCTTCACATTTTCTTGAGGGAGGACCTACAAACCCAATATCTCCTAGTATCCTTTATTTAGTGTATAAATTCAGAATGTGTCTCTCGAGCATCCTGACTGGAACACTGCTCCTAAAACCTGAACGAAGAGCTCCCACACCTCATTCTGCATTTAGACCTGCCTGTCTGGATGGATGGTGCTGATTCCAGTCCACAGACATCCTATAATATATTATAGAGCGATGCTACAAATAACACAGGAAAGCACTTTAACTATTAACACTATATACAAACACACCACCTTAACCCTATAATATTTCAGTTGGAACATTATTGGAATATTATAGGCCTACTATAGAAGATGCATAGTCCAAATAAGAGAGTACTAGCACTTATTTGTTTCTACCTCAAGCACTGGTCGTGACATGAGGATGCTGAAAGGTCTCTGAATCCATCTGAAATTCATTGGAGCTTTTAGTCACTCAGTCACACACGCATCAATACAAAGATGCATTGTCAAGCACCTTCATTGTTAAGCTGCCACTTTGTTAACAGCAGACAACCATCTGGAATAAAAGCCAAAGCACAATGACAAAAAAAAAAACACTCAGTGTTTCAAGGCTGTCAGGCTGTGATATCAGCGATGACAGGTGGAGAACATTGTGTTTCATAAAGATGGGCTCCCATGAATCTTATCACCGCTGTCATGCTCTGCAACAGGCCAGCAGTGTAGCTGATGAACGATAACAATGAAAGATGAGACCGATGCTACGGTGCTGAAAGAGATTCCATCTGTCTTACAGCGCCGGGTCGTCCTCGTGTCTGGAATCACAAACCAACACTGAGCTGCTTTCAGCTTTATTCAGCTGATTACAGCTCACGTCTTGGTCTAATAACAAATAATGGTGAGAGTGACTATGGAAGTGAGGTGGCAGAGCTCCTCTCTTGGTGCCAACCACTTCAGAAAAGCTTACAATGAATCACCAGCGCCAGATTAAACACCGGATGGGCCCTGGGTAAAATGAGCTGTGGACTTCTGTTAATGTGAGGACTGAGCTCCGGTGACCTTGGTTACTAAAGGTTAATTCGGTTGAATGCTTAAAGTCTCCCTCTAGTCAATTTTCTTTCATTTTATTTTTTTCATTGCAGAGTTTGTTTTCACATTCATCTGCTGAAGGAGGAAAGTTTCTCTGTACTCACTTTAAATCTCAGTTTAACACGAGTACGTACTGTACCAGCAGGATTTATGACATCACAACTTTTTTGCAGCCAATCATGAAGCAATATGTCACCTGGAAACTTGAAGCCTCCAGTGTCGGAGACATCTTGTGTCCAGCAGTCTTTTTAAAATGAAGCATAGATTTTGGATTTTTCAATGTAGGAGAAGGAAATGTAATTTTAAGGTTTTTTGTTGAAAAACCATATCTCAAAAACAGTATTTTTATACTTCTTGAACATGTCTTAAAGTTTAAAAAACGACTAACTAAAAGCAGTTCAAGAATACGCTAAATTCCACCAATCTGTTGAAACTCTGAGAGTCAGTCAAAATAACACAGCTATCTTATAATCTTCACGTGTGGCGTCGGCCTATGGTTTACTACGTTAGCCATCTGTGTGTTTACTGTGTCACTAACTGAGAGCTGTACGTGTGTTTGCATTTTCATAGTTTGTCTATTGGATTGAATCCAAAGTGACAGAAGTAGTCTCCTGGTGGCGCGGAGGATGAAACGAAAATATGAGTAGTTTTCTCATTTCTGTCACTGATTTTATCCAATAACCAAACTATCAAAACGTACTTGGGCATGCTCATTCAGTAGATATCTCGGCAACACAATAAGGGCTGTCACAATATCATATTTTCACTACATGGTTATTGTTGCCAAAAGAATTCACAAGAGTATATTATTGCGATATCTTTAGAAAATTTGAAAAAAAAAAATAATAATGCTATCATTTTTAACTTTGTTTATTGTGTGTTTTTTCTCTTATTTTGGTAAATTAATTACGTTCAAAATGTGTGTGGGGAGGTGGAGAGAGAGTCTGTAACCATGACTGTATATATATAAAATAATTTAAAAGGTGCTGAATTATTTACATGATATTATCATATGTGTATTAGCATGATATCAATATTTAATTTTTAAATACATCACGGTTATCGTCAATACCGGTATATTGCGACACCCCTAAACACAATACAAAGGCGTCTGTAACCTCTTCACATCCCGTTGATAATGTTAGGGTTTTTTAATGTTTTAAACTAAACTTCTAGCAAGATTTTACATATTTCACTTTTAAATGGGGTAATAAACAGTGAATTATTGCTTCCCTGATAATCAGAACAGATGTAGTTGTTGATCCAGTTATGTGCAGATGCGTCACAATGGATGTACTCACTGGGGAAAGGGACTCCTTGGTCCTTGACCTTTTCCACTAATGTTCCACTGAGACATACTGTATGTACTTACAGAAGACCTCCAGCACTGTGCAGAAAGCTGATAGTGTTGTAACACAGTGCTGCTTGGATCTTAATAAAGCTTCCACTATCCTTCCTTTTAGACCGGAGGATTAAATTACCACTCTGCGAGGTTGTTGAGGAAAGCCTCGTCTTGTGCGTTTATGTGCTCAGCGCCTCCTGAGATCAGTGGAATTACACATTTTGCATAGTTCTCCAACTGTTTGGCCTATACCTTAACTCACAAGTTAGCAGCCCCCACAATCTGAGCAGCAGGAATCCAGCAGAGGCACTTCCTGTTAAGACGATGAATCAACCCCAGAGATGAGGGGGTCGAGGTCATCTTTACTTGCATACCGGAGCGCGGATTCTCTCTAAATTAAATTAGCATGAATGCAATTCCATACAGCCCCCAGTTCAGAGGGACGCCTGGCTGCTGCAGTGACAGGGGTGAAAGGTCAGATCACACTTTCCGAACCACTTGATGATGTTATTCCAGGAGCACCCCCCAAGCTGTTTGCTTTGCTAATGCAACCTGAGACCTCAGTCTATGAATATGACATATGCCTCCACGCTAAAGTAAAGGAAGTGTCATTCATCATCTGGCCATGCTACTCAGTGCATTTCAGGAATTATTTATTTAATCCAGATGAACTTTATGTTGCCTGCCCTTGGTGTCGACCTCTACAGTACTGTTCCCAGGATGATATCAAAGCTGACAACCTCGCTGTGAAAAAAGCTGCACACATTCACTGCACCTGACCGTTGTTCAACAAGAAATAGTGACAGTGCGACTGTGTTGGAAAAATACAAACGTGCACATTCCTAAGGTCATGACAGGTGACACTCATTGCCCTTAAGGCCTATTTCTGTTTCGGTGTCGGTCACCTAGTCAATGAACTTGTAGCGCCTATTTGAGGACAAGTAACCCTAAAAACGACAGAAGTGTCAGTCAGACAGACAATGTGAGATATACGACTGTGAGCCTGCACGCAAGGGTATAAATGTCACGAAGCGGAGAGCTTCAGGGATCTCAGCCCTGAACATTTATGTTGATGGTTGTTTGCCCACTTGCAAGTGTTTATTAAACCTTTAAAAGACTTTCTCTTGATTTTTGAGTCCTTCTTTACAGAAATTGCCTCCACAACGACTCCCCTTCAAACAAAGAATTGTCATTTTTGCATTTCTGTTGATCTATGGCTACCTATGGTACCCAGAGAACCCATTTTCATTCACATATCTTGAGGTCAGAGGTCAAGGGACCCCTTTGAAAATGGCCATGACAGTTTTTCCTCGCCAAAATGTAGCCTAAGTTTGGAGTGTTATTTAACCTCCTTTGCGACAAGCTAGAATGACATGGTTGGCACCAATGGATTCTTTAGGTTTTATAAGTTCATATGATGCTAATCTTGGCTTTGAAATCACAAGTTGCATTAATGCGTTAAAGAATTCAGTGGCGTAATTCATTATTATCGCGTTAACTTTGACAGCCTTAAAATAAGGACATTTCCATCATAAATCGATGCATAAAAATTCACCAGAATGCACGAAGTGAAGTGTTTGATGCTCAAACTTTCCATGAATTTTATCCACTTCTGTATCCCCTCCAATGTTGAAATGAAATCGACGCCCTTGTTCCCCCTGCTTCCAATCTGGTGCTCGGCACACAGAAATCAAAACTACACAGATCTTCTCATTTGATGTTGAGTTCCAAAACTATGGGATGGTTCCTACAAGAGATAAATCAGACCCACATTCCTCGTCTGCCCTGTTGCAACCATGAACACAGAGGAGGAATGAGGAGTCTAATCCAAGCAGGCAGGCAATCCTTCAGCATTTATTTCATCCTCGTGGCTAAACACACACAAACAAGGGTCGTGTGAATGCTGCATAACTTCTGCCCCTGTCTAATGACACTGAACCCTGGGAGATGAATGCACTCTCACTTTTCTCTCTGACACATACATGCACATTCCTCCTGTCCTTTCCACTCTCTACACAGTCTTTCACACCTCAGACTGTTCAGCGTTGTCCTACAGTGTGTCCTGGACAAAGGAGTTATCAGCCTTCACAGCAGATAGAATAACAAGCTTGAACCCCGGCTGGCGGTGGTATGTAATCACATAGAGAGAGGACTGTACTCACATGTTAGATAGAGCCTGTGTGTATATTTGTGTCTATACATACTGAGACAGTGAGAGAGTGAGAGCTGTGCAGAAGGGAGAGGGTTAACCAAACAGTGTTCATAACCTGCCAAGTGGCTTGCTATCGCCGCGGCTCGGCTCGGGTTTATTTGCTGAACGTGGAGAGGAGAATGACGCCATGCCACAGGGCCACATATGTTGTGTGCAGAAGAAGAAGAGATAACATGAGGAGAGGACAGCTGGAGTGTTTCATTACAGAGAAAACCCAGATACAACACCTCCGTCTCTCACCTTCGGAGAAGATTTACACCACCGTTAGTATCCAATAAAGAGAGACACCGCAGGACAGACTCATCAGGACACTGATATTTTATCGTCTGTGACCATCAGGTATAAGGATCCGCTAAACGTACAATATCATTATATTTACTATCCTACAGTGGTGGAAGTCATCAAGTACATTTACTGAAGTACTGTACAATTTGAGGTACTTGAACGTTACTTGAGTATATCCATTTTATTCTTTATATTTCAACTCCAATACATTTATTTAATAACTCCAGTTACTAGTTACTTCTAAGTCATCATGTGTATCTCAGCTGACTACAACTGAGTCCTAAAACACCTAAGTGTGTCTGGAAGTCAATGGGTTTTTAGTTAGATGCCTGAAATAAGATCTGTGGTTAACACAAGCTGAAGAGATTTTAACGTTTTGTTCTATGATGTAAAATACGATAATGGAAAAATCCCATTGGCTTTTTGTCGAGGGAACCATGGAGATGCTAACTTCCTGGTTGGCCTACAAAAATACGTCATCCCTGGAGCTCTCTATAGCAGAAAGCCTGCGGTACAAAGGTATGAAGTTTGAGAGACGTTGGTGTTTATAGGCAGGCAGGCTCTAATGAAGAGATGGTGGTTGGTTGATTGGAGGTCAGGATATCTCAGCCTCTGTTACTTGGATTTTGATCGTCTTGTGAGTCTCCTAACTTCACGGAAGTACAATAATCACTGTGTTATAGAATGACAATAAATGAACCATGAACTATTTGCACATGCATTTACAAAGTGTCCCACAAATGCAGAGAGTCAGTAGCCTCTCAACAGGAGGTCATGTTAGTTCTTTCAGCTCATCAAGACCTGCTTACAGATCCAGGCTTGATAATATCAAAGAAGATGAAGCTTTCCAGTCGCTGTGATGAGATAAAATTGGTAATTTCCTAGTTTAACGTTCCTCTCTTTGGGTGGTTGATGCTCTCTTGAGGCCATTTAAATTTTCTCCATTTTAAATTTACCTTTTGATTATGGTCAACTGACGCTGATTGATTGATTGTGACAATGGGCATAAAGACGTAGAGGACGGAGGAGAGGGGGGATGGGAAAAGATGGAGGGGGTAAAAGATTGAGGAGAGGAAATGAATGAGGAATTAAAGGAGAGAGGGAAGAGTTAGAGGAGACGATGGAGGGAAGCAACAGAGACGAGGGCGAAAGGGACAGCAGGAAATTAAGAGAGCATGGAGAATTTAAGACTAGAGGTGATGATGGATGATAGACAGGATGATGGAGGAATGCAGTTTATTGCAGTCATTGAGCCATTCATTCCGCAGAAGAAATATAGTACAGTATTTTTCAACCTGGGACTTATTCTCATAATTGTGTCCATGTGGCTCATGCTAACTCTGCAATTTTGGAAATGCGTCGCCAGCAAAACAGATATTAAGCAGCGTGACCTTTCTAAAGCTTTCTATACAAACTTTGATTTTACATACATTTCAAGTGCTTATGTCTGAGTCCAACCACAGCAAACACAGATATTAGCCCCCTGGATTAGTTACTGTAGCTAATGCAAACCCAGGAGTATAGAAGCAAAGAGACGAAACTCCGCTGCTTTTCTGACAACAGTCGCCATTTTGGACTGAAAATGTCAATGAGTCTGTGGCCATCAGTTTTAGCTAATCCAAGGGGCCACATTTTTGTGTTGCAGTGTTTAAAAACATGAATGCAAAATTATTATCTGGAAAGCTTTAGGAGGTTTGTGCTGCTTGCCATGATGTTTTGTCGGAGTCCACGTTTCCCAAACCAAAGTCGCTTTGCAGCTAGCTACGATAGCTAGCCCACTCAGATAATTTCTTCTTTTTGTCGGACAAATGTTTGAATTGATTTACGTGATTAGAAAATTTGGAAAATTTGGAATGTTTGGAGTTTGCATTTTCTGAATCTCTAATGTTAAGTTTATTTATAAAGCACCTTTCAAGAGCAGACGTCACAAAGTGCTTCAACAAAATAGCATCTAAAAGACAAAATAACAGACATGCCAACATCAATAAAAAACCCCTAAACGACTTAAACAAAAGCTAAATAAATGTGTCTTGAGCTGCTTTTTAAAAGTGTCCACAGATCTTAAGTCCAATGGGACACAGTTTGGGAGGTAGCTACAACCAGCGGGCAACTCCGGGGTCTGAGAAGTGAAGCCAATGCAGAAGTGCCTTAAACTTGCATTCTCTCTAACAGCCAGCAGGGGGCGACTCCTCTGGTTGCAAAAAGAAGTCTGATTGTATAGAAGTCTATGAGAAAATGAGCCTACTTCTCACTTGATTTATTACCTCAGTAAACATTGTAAACATGAGTTTATGGTCTCAATTGCTAGTTTCAAGTCTTCTTCAATACAGCATGATGTTCATTTAGTAAATTATGGTCCCATTTAGAGTCAAATAGACCATAAAGCAGGGGATGCTTTAGGGCGTGGCTACCTTGTGATTGACAGGTAACTACACGGCGTTGTCCGGTCTGGGAGTTGTCCGTGTTTTCGTCTTACAACTTTAACCCTTTCACAGTGTGTTTCCAGTTTACGAAAGTTAATTATAACATTTTTTGTCGCTTGAAAATGTTCTCGGTTGTACTTAGCTTCACCCTCTCTTGTCACTTCTGGTTGCAAAAAACCAAGATGCCAAGCTAGAGGCTTCAAAAAGGCAGTCCACAAACCAATGGGGGACATTGGACTGTGTCCACTTTTTAGGCTATATACAGTCTACGGGTACAACCTCAAAAGTCATGAGCCTGGAGCAAGGAACAACCAGCAAACCCTGATCAGAGGACCTCAGAGACCTGCTGCTGATGTCGGGCTGCAGTAGCTCTAAAACATGATCACAAGAATCTTGAACTGGATTCTGAATTTGATGGGCAGCCAGTGTAAAGAAATCACAATGGGTGAGACCTTTTGGAGGTCAAAATCTTGGCAGCAGCATTTTGGACCACATGTAGGCGAATTAGGTGAAAAGAGAATTGCCGTAGTCAAGACGGGAGGAAATGAACGCATGAATAATCATTTCCGACTCAGCTGTGGACATAATGAGAATAAGTTTAGCAATGTTCCTCAGCTGGTAGGAACAGGAGTGAAACAATTACCATGCCCGTCAAAGCCTGGTCCATAGAAACACCTAGATTACGGAGGATAAGTGACAAAGGTAAAAGCCAGCTTCTGTTTTGTCTGAATTCAGCTGTAGAAAATTATCTGCCATTACATTTTTTATAGAATTGAGGCAATTTAGTAAAACAGACTTTAGACGGCGGGAGTGCAAAGTCTGTGTGACCTATTAGTCAGAATGGCTACAATTATCAGCATAACACCCAGGTTGAAAAACACTGTTATTTTCCTCTAGTTCTTCAGCAGCACAGACAGAGAACAGCATCCCCTGCTAACATTTTCCCTCCTTTTGATTTCCTCTGCCGTCGGGAGATCCATCTGAATTTTAATGCCGTGAAAATGAACGCAGCGAGATGTTCCGTTAGTCTGTTTCCTCGCTCTCTCGACTGTCAATCACAAGCTTTCCTTTCTCTCGAGCGCAAGCCTTTAAAAAATCCAACAGGACTGGAGAAGATCAATTCGTACATCTGGAAGAGGAGATATGACAAGAGCTGTGAAATTCAAGCCACATGACGGCAACTTTAGATGCTGTGTGACTGACGTGTGATTGGCGAAGGTCCAAAACGCAGGAAAATAGCACCACGCCCTGACCATATACTAACCCTCATATATTATACTGCTTTTTGTTTGTTTAACTGGTGGAACTTACTAGAGGCAATCATTCTACCTCAGCGCCACACACAGGGTTCAATAAGCTTCTTCATGTTTGTGGAGGGTAACTTGAGGGTCAACATAATTTGAAGGTTTTTGTCTTGAAACTGCAATTTTACATCATTTTGAACCATTATTATTACTATAGCTGACGCCCAAAAACCTGAAACACAAGACTTGCTTTTATTATTTACACATATCACAGCATTCTGTCTGAACATTTATTTCTTCTGGCAACGTTTGCCTTGTGAAATCCTATTTTATAGATCAAAAGAGCAGATTCAGAACCTATAGCCTCGACCCTGGGTTCCCAGCTCCAGACCTCCAGAGCCCCTACCTGCCAATTTTCCACTTCTCTCTGCTCTAACACACCTGAACCAGCTGATGCTCAGCCCTGATCCAACAGTAATGACTGCTGAGTTACATCAGGTGCAATGAGTAGCTTACTGACTACTGTTATTGATTTATTTCTCACTGCTTGGGGCCAATAAACTGATGACGATGAAAGGGATACATACAGCAGATGGGCTACTGTGACAATACTCGCATTACAGTATAATTAGGGCAAGGGAAAAAAACTGTCATGGCCATTTTCAAAGGGGTCCCTTGACATCTGACCTCAAGATATGTGAATGAAAATGGGTTCTATGGATACCCACGAGTCTCCCCTTTACAGACATGTCTAATCCGAGCAGGCAGGCATTCCTTCGGCATATATTTCATCCACACACAAACAAGGGTCGTGTGAATGCTGCATAACTTCTGCCCCTGTCTAATGACACCGTGCCCTGGGAGATGAATGCACTCTCACTTTTCTCTCTGACACATACATGCACATTCCTCCTGTGACATGCCTTTATGATAATCACATCCAGTTTTATGGCAAGTCATAGTCAAGTCAGCACACTGACACACTGACAGCTGCTGTTGCCTGTTGGGCTGCAGTTTGCCATGTTATGATTTGAGCATATTGTGAGGGTTTCTGGACAATATTTGTCATTGTTTTGTGTTGTTAATTGATTTCAAATAGTAAATATATACATACATTTGCATAGAACAAGCATATTTACCTACTCCCATGTTAATAAGAGTATTAAATACTAGACAAATCTCCCCTTAAGGTACATTTTGGAGAAATAAAAAACGTGATTAATTTGTGATTAATCACGATTAACTATGGACAATCATGTGATTAATTGCGATTCAATATTTGAATCAATTGACAGCCCTACTTAAAACTCATTACAATATAATAAAATAGAGAAAGGAGACAAAGATCACAAATAAACTATTAATACAACCTGTAACATCTGGACAGACGGACATGACTTTAATGATGCATCAATAACAGCACAAGAGACACAGCGTTTTTTATAAAAAGAACATTATTTATTTACAAATAGATATTTTTGCAGAGTGATTCCAAAGTTTCTGTAAAAGATTGTCATACTAAAACACGGCTCTGTCGTCTCTAACTTGAATTGTACAAGCGTTGTGACACGGTGAGCGTAAAATACATGCACATTTCTGCACACTCTGTTCCTGTCACCAAAATAGATCTGATTACAAAAGATAGTGCTCAATATAAACATCTGTGGAGTTCGGTGTCGCCAGCTGACTCACTATTTCGTGTTTCACAAAGTTCAGAAAATGCACATTTGAAGTATTCTTCCTCTGGGTGTTGTTGTGTATTAAAATAACGGAGCTGCTAAAGCTCAGCAAAAATAGACTCTGCAGTCTCTGTCGATGCTGCTCTCTGCATATTAATACAGGTTCACCGTCTTCAACAGCAAATACTCGTGTGTTGTTGTTGGCTGAGGACAGCATTTGGGAAAACATCAAGTGTTTCCTTTTGTCCCTTTATACAGCAGAAAAGGCAAAACTAGTGTTTCCCTAACCCCGGTTGTGTCTGAGGTTCAGCCGGTGACAGGAAACTGAAAAGCTCAAGATCAGACAAAAAGTATTCAGCCTGTTTGCAAATAATATGTGGAGAGTTTCTGGGCAGTGTGTGGTGGAACAATTTGCGTTGAGTTATACAGAAAATAAAAGCCTCAAGAGGAAGATATTTGGATGAGTTGATTGGGGGATAAAACAATCAGTAAAAGGGACTGAAAAGGAACATGTGATTCTATAATGTCAATCAATTTGTCCGTATTTCTTAGCAGGATTGGAGGAAATGTGTCTTTTAATTCTGCAGAAAATGATTGTTTCCCTTTAAGAAACAACGCTCCAAAGAGAAATAACAGCAAATATATATATTAATTTGTCAGCTTTTGGTTCGGATGAGGTTGTGGGAGACTTCTAAAATTACTCTATGATGATTATTCGATTGATGAAGTTTTCATTTTTTAAAGCCACTATGTGTAGCGTTTGACAATATCAGGATTTGGCGCCAACCAGTGGTCGCATCCAAAATACATTGTGGTACATCGCTACACCCACAGAGAAACTAGAGAATTATCCGATAGCCTAATTCAGAATATTCATACGGAATATGCTGTTTACCGTATCAAATTCACAATATTATTATATTGTCATATTCGGAATAAGAGTGGAATATTTACGTGCATATAAACATAGTCACAGTCAGTTTACCACCAGGAAACTAGAGGCCAAAGTCTGAAGCCAAGTTTCAATGGAATTGGCTAATTTTTCTACAAAGAAAAATCCATGGCATCAGAATCATTTGAACGATGCTATAATTACATGTATTGTAAAATCTACACATAGTGGCTTTATATAGGTTTGAGGTATATCATCATTTCTATATAGTCTAATTTAATTTTATCCCTCACCCTTTATTTAGAAAACGAAACATAAACTATACCCAGATTTACGGGACTTATTGACACTGACTGGAATCCTGGGAATTAATATAAAAACTAATTTCAACTATCACGTCACAAAAACTATTTGTGAAACTATAACTAGACTTCCAGCTCTTTAAGATGATCCATTAATATGTGAATACAATTCCATCTTGGGGCAAAGGGTTATAGACTATTGTCGTATAGCTTATTTGTAAAGCATGGTTGTGGTATAAGAAAACAAATCTATAGTAGAGCAATGAAACACAATGTGGGAGGCAGAAGCAACCTTTTTTAACAGGTATCTAGTAGCATCAGAGAGAGTTTCACCACAGGCTTCCTCCTCTCTGCATCAATCTCCTCTGTCGGGGCATAATTGTGTAGAAGCTAAAGTGAAAATAAGTTAGAGTGAATTGGTTTTCCAGTGACGGATGACTGAAGTCAGACAGGCTGATGAACAGAATGGAGAGTTCCCTCTCAGCGAGGTCGCAGCAGCTCTGACCCTGACAAAGAGCTCTGACGCTCTCTGCTGGCAGCTTCAGGTACAACTCCATCACAATAGTTCCACTACACACTGCTGAGGGTTTGTAAACTTAAAGAATTACCCGGCAAGGATAATTAATATACATATACTGCCTTGTTTCACCCAGAGAATCTACTGCTTTCAGTCACATAAAATGGATCCAAAAACGTTCCCACATAAAGGATTTATTGCTGAACACCCGAGCAGCCCACTTCTTCTTCTTCACAGTATAAGTATAGCTAACAGAGTGTTTGGAGTTCTTTCAGTCACTCTCAGAAGCACCTCAAACATCACCAACTGGCTGGTTGTGCCAATCACTCCATAAAGGCTAAATCAAATGACATTCTTAGAGAAAAAAAAAACAACGATGCACCTCGATATCCCCTCTAGAGAACAAGGATATTACAAGATATCGCAGAAGTCAAGTGCACACAACTATAACTGTCTACAATGAAATGTTGGTCATGAACAAATGGAAATCTTTTGGCTATTATTTCCAACTGGCTTTGATGATATTTAATGACAAACTATTGCTTAGGTCTGGTGAAGCAGAGTCGCACAAGGCAACTAGTTAAAGGTTAACTTTGGAATTTTTCAACCTGGACCCTATTTTCCCATGTTTTTGAGTCTAAGTGACTAATGGGGACAACAATTTTTGAAACTGGTCCCGTATTGAGGGAGAACGCTGCAGACGGCAGCTGTGTATGGAGGACAAAACCTGCCACAATAAAAAAAAGATGTAATTAAATGTAGCAAAAATCATATTAAAAATAAATGTAGCCATTAATTAATTGATTAAATGTGACATAAATTGATATTTCTGCTTTAATTTGCTTCTTAATTATTTATCTTTGTATTAATTCCCTCATTAATTTAATCTTCTGTTTAATTTTCCCTTTTATTTATTTATACATTTATTTTTATTATTTTTTAATTTATTCATTTATTTTTGCATTTATTTATTTATTTTTGCATTCATTTTTTTATTATTTTAGATTTATTTTTAAATGTATATATTTACTAATGTATTTATGATTTATTTATTTATTTGTGCATTTATTTCTGCACGATTTTCCGACTACAGTTTTGGCAGGTTCCGTCCTCCATAACTGCGAAACAGGCTGCAATGTAATACTATTGGGCAATTCCGTACTGCCAATGTACGTTCACTAAAAAGTGCTTGCTCGTAATTTTAAGACCTCAAAATAAAAGATCCTTGAAAAAGTTTGACAACTAATAACAATGTCCAGCTGTGAGACTAAAAGATACACAAACGCAGACGTTTCAGGTTACACAAACTCAAAAATTCAGGAATTACAATGTTGGAAAATATGTCCCATAAAATCCTTAAGCTTTGGATTATACTATACAATACAGCCGTGGACACCAGACGTACTACAATCAGGGGTCAGCATACGCAAATGCATTTCACAGAAGAAGAGCTCCTTTGTTGCAGGAAAATAGGAAAAAGTCGAAAATGGCGATGTGGAATACAGTACACATACGTATATATGGAGGCCAAAAAGTGGCAAGTTTGCTTTCCTAGCACAGGCGTAGCTGGGCTACGCAAGCGGACGTCTGCACAGGGGTCCGTGTGGTCCTTCATGGACATGAGCAGATGACGAATTTAATTAATTTACATTTGCGTGTTCTCACGACATAGTCATGGAAGTAACATTTGCATTCCCTTGTTTGTTTGTTTTTCATTTTATTTGCTTTGTTATTTTAATTTGATTTGATTTGTTTAAAGAGACAGCTTTCTAAAGTATTATGCTGCGTTCACACCAAAGTCAATGCAAAGAGATATTGTACTGTAAGCCACTTCCACACCTGTAATTCTGTTAATTTGGTTCGGACCAAAGAATCGACTTGTCACGCATTTTTACGGACTTAATAATAATATTAATACATGGATGATACAAGCACATCTCTCCGCAGTTTAACCGCTTCTGACTATGTGATTGATAAGGAAAGGACCGTCCTTATCAAGCAGTGGTTAAGTCTGCACCAGAGACTGACTGACAGCGTTTACATCAGCCCAACATATAGTATGTTTCAGCCATTATGAACAGTGAACCCCCCCTCTAAGCTATCCCATCACCCAGCTTCACCAACGAAACAACCACCACCAGCACTGAAACATGCAGAGGTATATAAATAACCAGTTATATATCGTACAAAACACTGACCTCTTCCAGCACAACGTCTCTCTGCAACAGCAGCGTCCAAACAAATAAGAAATCCAGATGAAATGTCATGGGTAAAAACAACCTCGTAATATTAAAACAACTGCAGGTGAAGGAGATTGCATTCCTGGTGTATATGTCCTATTTCAAGACAGCATCACACCAACATTCCTGTGCTCCAGTGCAGCTACAGCAGAACTATCATAAAGAGAGAACTCCCAACATCTCTATGAGCCTCTATGGACCACAATGCAGTGCAGCCATTGGAGATTTGTTGTACGGGTTGTGACTCTCACCGGAAAAACTGGTTCTCCAACACGTCAATGATTTCCATGTGTGACTCAGGAGATGCTCAAAGGCATTAAAGGATCATTCTGGTTTATTAGAACTGGATAAGAGTTCTGCACGGGCCAAACCAGGCCTGTACCCGCTTCTTTAGATTCAACTGAATCATTTCCAGGTTCATACTTGTGTTTTGGGGTTCTATTAGAACATGTTTACATGCTTTAATGTTCAAAAAACACATTATTTTTCTCCTACTGTCTGTCTAAATATACCTGTATTCACCCTCTGTCTTCCGTTTTAGCGCCTGTCTCTTTAAGACCCCCTCCTGCTCCGATTGGTTATTCTAATGAGCCTGTATGTGACATAGGAAGGGGAGCCAAATCTGAATGGCTTGTTGAATCACATGTTTTTCTGATCCAGACAGCCCACAAAGAACTGACTGGGTTGTCTAATTTTACAGTTTGTTGATTAGTAGACACTCCAGCTACCCAGATGGATGTAAACAAGCTCTGAAAACGGAGTGTTTTACGATATGTCCCCTTTAAAATCCAAATCTGAACCCAAGCGTTGCGCAGCAAAATAACCCCATCCAGACCCAACTGGACTCTACAACTCAGGTCTTATTTTCATAGTTTTGGCCGTCATATTTATTGGTTAAGTGGATTATCAGACAGGTTGTGAACACTTCATCCACCTTATCTGAAAATAAAAGCTAAATTGTAATAAACCAGAATGATCCTTTAAAAAGATGAAGCAGGCCGAGTGAAAAGTGAGTACACCAAAAAGGTACGTTATGATGCTTCATCACATATGGATGAGATCTATCAGTGAGAGAGGATCTGAGGAGGAACTGTCCTTCAGTGTTATAACCACACTAGAACCAGAACCAGGCCAACAGAGGCTGTCGCTGGGTTCATTCCCAGCAACATGAACCCACCTATTCAAACTGAGTCACTCTGTGTAAGAGCTTCAGCTGATTAACTGGAATATGTCATGGAAATGCATCAACATATCAACGGTCCACAGAGCGTAGAAAAACAGCTACAGCCTTCCCCTCTCCATGGCATCTTAGTCCACATGGCTGTCGGTCTAAAACATGACCTGACCTGAACTCTAACTTGGCAAAAACAAACACCCTCAACTGCTTCATCAGTGGGAGGTGACGTGACAACAGCAGAGAAGTGTGTGTGTGGAGAGGGGAGGGTGGGGGGGGGAGGGCAGGGATCAGGAGAGGCACAGGGAGCTGGGGGAGGAGGTGAGGGTGCACACTGGGGTGGGGAGGCCGTAGAAGGAGGGGTCAGTGAAGGGGAAGAGGAAGAGCAGGAAGAGGACAACCCCCATCAGGTAGGAGGTGAGGACGGTGAAGCGGTGCGGGTGCTCCATCGCTGTGCTGACAGCTGGGAAACCCATGTAGTTACAGAAGGAGTGGCAGAGCACCGGACCCATCAGGTGACCTGTAACACACAGGAAGAGGAAACACCCACACTGGAGGTGACCAGTATACAGCAAAGGGGGGGGAGGGTGCTGGATTCGGACGAACCATTTGGTACAACATGTTCAGTGTGTGACTTTTTTGGTTTTCATTTAATTGCCTGGACGTAAGCCCAGTAATACAATTGTTAAATCATATTTTATTTGCTTTTTGTGAGTTTTGTGAGTTAATCGATATGTCGATCGCAGGCCCTTGAATTGAATCGAAATCATATCGTGGCAGACTTTGTGATATCTGAAAATATGGCATCGTTGTCCAAAGAATCGATAGAAGATCATAATGTGATCTTGTGATTTACACCCCTACCTCTGGCCACTACTGTGAAACAGATGCTGACTGCTACTCGAGGGTTAATGTAATATTTCATGTCCCAAAATGGTCTAGACGTTGTTGCAGGAGTTTTTCTTCCCTTATAAGAACAAATTCTTTAGTAATCTTTGGTTTTGGTGTGAAAATAATTAAATTTAAAGTTCGGTATTGGCGTCCAAACGTTATCAGTTCCAGGCCAGGACGTATAAACAGAAAATACTGAATTCTGTAGTTAAGTGTAAGACGTAAATGAAAGCTCCTTACCTGTTCTGATGAAGATGAAGGCAGTGTAGGCCCCGAACACTGCTGTGTAGGAGAACTGGAATACTGTTGTAGACCAGAGAAACATGGTCAGTCATCAGCTTCTTCCTACGACTGGATCTCACACTGACACACTCTTGACACATCATTAAACACATCAGTTCTCACCTGCAGAGAGGAAGATCCCCGACAGGCTCCCCTGTCTGAACCTCAGCAGCTCTATCACGTGGTGGAAGTGAGCTGGAGGAGAGACGACAACGTTAGGGACATGAATCAGCTGCTTTCTAAACCTCATGAGTCCTCATGAGTGCTACTTTGATACTTTGGTGCCCTTTTTAATCAAATAAAATAGACGCTAATTATACTACTCATTCACTTAAGCGCCAAGTAACATAATGAATATAATAAATGTGACCCTGGCAGAACTCACCCACTCCAAAGAAGAGGGGGCAGGTGAAGATGGCGGTGAGAGGACCAGCACAGGGCACCAACATGGGCAGCATGCAGGCCCTGAACACCAGCTCCTCTGTTAACGGAGCCACCACCTGGTTCCTCAACCAGCGCATGTCGCTGAAACACAACGACCAGAACCACGGGTCTGCAGACAGACAGAGACAGAGACAGAGACAGAGGAGGTTAAAGCACTTCATTATAGTTCACTGACATGTTTTACTCAAGTCCTTTCTCCTGTGGTGTTTTGAGTTGTGGATATACAACAATTCAAATCCATCTAAAGCATCAAGTTGTACGGAGACAAAAGAGTACACAATCCAGCATGTTGGCTGTCTCACCTAAAGCCACCCGGATCCCATCCAGGAAGCTCCAGGGACAGTCCATAGCCAACTGCATGAGAGGGCCCAGAAACAGGACCTACAGCACACAAGACAGGTTCTAACTTTAGTTGGATTGGACTGATGTGGCTTTCATCACTACTTATGAAAAGATATCTGATCATTTTCCACATAAAAGCAATTAAAGAAATGAATCATCATCACAGAAGATTTGTTCCTTACCATGGTGAGCATCAGAGGAAGTATGACAGCAGGAATGAGGCCTTCAAACCGGATCCCCATGAGAGCCAGTAACGATGGGCCAGTCTGACACAGACAAGTCAAAGGAGACAGACTCAGACTGATAAAACAACAGCTAATGTGTCAGACAGAAACATGACACAACAGCACATATACGGCCAAATGAATAAATGGTGTTATGGTCAATGTTTCTGAGACGTGGACTCACCCTGACACCTGTGAATTCTCTCCATGCCCACACGAAGAGAGGCGACACGCCCGACACGATGAGCACACTGGTGAAGCGTCTCTTTATCACAGTGGGGTGATCCCTGAGGAAGGACAAGTAAGGACCATAATCATCACCAGCACAGAGGACAGGAGAAACAACTCAAGCTGCCACAGCACAGCAGAGCAGCAACGACCTGCAGCAGTCAAACACTACCTGCCCTGACATGCTTTGGCTTATGTGCAGAATGTTACACCAAATTCCATTAAAAAAACTTCACGTTTTAATGCTTCTCCCTAATCCTATGGAGCATTCTCGGTCACTTTGGCATATTGATGTCGTCCCATCCACCCGATGATTATTTCTTGGCCAGGACCAGTAACTTTCTGGTGTCTCTGCTGGTTGCCTGGCAACAGCTCCAAACCAAGAATAGTCTGCAACATAACTTCCCCCGTAATTCAACCCCCGGATTGTCGTTTTCACACTTTGCATGGATTAATCTTTTAAAAAGATTAAACATAGACTCCGGCCCCCCCCCCGATAAGCAGAAGTTAAATGGGTGGAAGGATGGATAAAAGATTAATCATAAAAAAATAATAATCTGAAAATAATTGTTTGTTACCAGGCAAAGTCGGCAGATGCCCCGACACCCCAGGGACCCCAAAAGTCCAATTGGTTTATCTGATTAATTGCAAATTGGTAATGCATTATTTAACAAGAATAGAAATATAGAATAGAACTATCTACTGTATATATATATATTAGTTAGCACGATAATAACGCATTTCTTTAATTCAACTTGTGTTTTTTTTTTTTTTTTTAAATTGTAGTGAGCTCAGTTTTAAAGCTAGAGTGAAGATACTGGTATCAAACTTGAAAACCTATGGTTTAAAGGTATTTCATGCATTATTTATCAACGGCACAATAACAGTGTTATCATCACATCCATCAAACAGTTCAGAGGTGAACCACAGAGCCTGACTTTTAATAAAAGGACAATATTTGTTCCATATATCAGTGTAAAGTGCACTTTACCTTGAGTTACCTTGCACTATACTCATTTTGAACAGTCTCTTCTGCACTATATTCACTTTTTTAATAGCCGTGTATCACAGTTGTTACTCTGCACTATATTCACTTTTAACAGTTTTCCTTATCTCCTTGTATTTTTATATCTGGTATATTTTTTTTTTTGTACTTTGCACTTCCAACTTTTTTACGATCATGTTTTGCACTATGGAACTGTGATGCTGGAAACTTGAATTTCCCTCAGGATCAATAAAGTATCTATCTATCTATGTGAAAAAAGGGGTTCCTTGACCTTTGACCTCAAGATACCCACGAGTCTCCCCTTTACAGACATGATGCCCACTTTATGATGATCACATGCAGTTTGGGGATAAGTCATAGTCAAGTCAGCACATGGACAGGTAGATGTAGTATACCTGTGTCTACCTGTGTGTGTCTCACCTGGGCAGGTCGCTCTTCCACACGTACAGACTGCCAACATAAGAGCAGGCCAGCAGCAGACAGGAGAGCACCGACACCCAGCACAGACCGTCTGGAGGTACGAAGAGAGCACTGCTGCTGGGTTTCATCTCCTCTGACAGAGAGAACTCGTCCGCAGCCATCACGAGCCTCTAGCTAACGACTACCGGGCACCGGGCCGGTCGGTGGACCATCTACCGGGAGGAAACAGCCGACAACATGAGGAGGAAGATGTCAATAAGCTCCTAACGCTGCTAGCTGGAGGACTAGCTTCCACAGCGCACTGTTATGACGTCATCAGATGTTGCTTTTTCTTCTTCTTTGGTGTTTATTGAAGGTTTGCAAAACCATCTTAGAGGTGCATTACTGCCACCTACTCGACTACTGGAGTGTGGAGCAGGAGATTGGCAGGAAAATAAAAAAATAATAATAATAAAAGAAATAAAGAAAAAAAAAAAGGAAGAAAAAAAAATAATAATAATAACAATAATAATAACAATAATTATAAAACTAATAATAATTAAATTCTCTCCATTATTCCTGTTGCCTTTAAGTAATTAATTAGAAGATTGTGTACTTTCTTAGATGTCTTTCCTAGCAGATTGTAATATTTCCATCATCTACTCCTGATAGCAATTCCCTTCTTTCTTTGTCATATTTGTTGATAAATAAATAAATAAATAAATAAATAAATAAATAAAAATTAAATTAAATAAAATTGAATAAAATAAAATAAAATAATAATAATAATTATTATTATTATTATTATTATTATTATTATTATTAATAATAATAATAATAATAATAATAATAATAATAATTGCATTCTCTCCATTATTCCTGTTGCCCTTAAGTAATTAATTAGAAGATTTTGTACTTTCTTTGATGTCTTTCTTAGCAGATTCCCCATTGTAATATTTCCATCATCTACTCCTGATAGCAATTCCCTTCTTTCTTTGTCATACTTTTTTTTTTTTTTTTTTATTATTTCAAAATTACAGTATACATAGTAACAGCAGAAAACATTAAAAACATTTACATACAAAAGAAGCATAGCAAAAACATAAAAAAGAGCTTTGCCAAACATAAAAGGACAATAGAAATTAAACCAAACCAACATAAAATTAAAAAAAACACAATAAAAAATTGAAATAAAAAAAAAAAATAATAATAATAAAAGTCCATGCAAGAGTATGACAATAATTTCACATAAAAACTTTTAAAGATATTGCATACATTCATTGTTTTCATTGCTTCTTTCCCACAGGAAATTTGCTGTAACATTACCCACGTGCCTTATGATCAGGAATCACACAGTTCATATATGCTGACTCATTTCCAGTTATCAGAGTTACACACTGATGACTATGAGACAGCTCACAAGCTCTTGTCATACCTTATGTTGCATAAGTTTATGTGATTGTAGTGTCTTTGGATTTCCTTTTTTTGTTTGTGTAAAACAGAAATTGTCACCAGATGGCGCCAAACTAACGCATGTTCAAATCCTATACATGTAATGGTGTTCATTATGACTTGGGGTACATATGAGTAGCTTATTAAAAGGTGACAATCAAAATTTTCTAAACTGAGGGAAAGATGAAGGCTTAATTAGTATTAAATGGCAAAGAGATTTCTGATTTTACACAGAAATGTGATTGAGATGTATTTATTTTTATACATTTTTAAATTAATATAATAATTATAATTTATTTTTGCATTTCTTTTTATACATTTTTAATTTACTCATTTATTTTTACATTTATTTTTTTAAATATATTTTTGTTTTTATTACAAAAATAAATATAAGAAAAAATGCTGCATTTTTAGACTGGATGAGTCTTTAAAGGCACCAGATTCCCGAATTTACCAGGATCACTTAAAGGCAGCACAATATTCGTGTGACAAGATTTCCTCCTTTCTTTCTCTCTCGAGCCAGAGAGAGAGAGAGAGAGAGAGAGTTGTATTTATTTTCATACTTCTTTTAATTAATATAATAATTATAATTTATTTATGCATTAATTTCTTTTTGCAATTTTTGTTCACATACATTTTTATTTTTATTACATAAATAAATATGAATAAATAAAAGAGAAAATTAAACAGAAGAGTAAATAAATAAGGGAAGTAATACAAAGATAATAAATAAATAAAGAAATAAAAGAGAACATTTAAGTAAATAAATAAGGGAAATAATACAAAGATAATAAATGAATAAATAAATAAGGGAAATAATACAAAGATAATAAATGAATAAATAAATAAATAAGGGAAATAATACAAAGATAATAAATGAATACATAAATAAGGGAAATAATACAAAGATAATAAATGAATAAATAAATAAATAAGGGAAATAATACAAAGATAATAAATGAATACATAAATAAGGGAAATAATACAAAGATAATAAATGAATAAATAAATAAATAAGGGAAATAATACAAAGATAATAAATGAATAAATAAATAAGGGAAATAATACAAAGATAATAAATGAATACATAAATAAGGGAAATAATACAAAGATAATAAATGAATAAATAAATAAATAAGGGAAATAATACAAAGATAATAAATTAATAAATAAATAAATAAGGGAAATAATACAAAGATAATAAATGAATAAATAAATAAGGGAAATAATACAAAGATAATAAATGAATAAATAAATAAATAAATAAGGGAACTAATACAAAGATAATAAATGAATATATAAATAAATAAATGTATGTTGCATTTTCTCAAATAATTAATGCCTGCATTTATTTTTTTTATTATTTGTGCTACATTTAATTACAAATTTATTTATTGATCAAGTATTTTCTTTATTTTATCACTTATTTATTATTTATTATATTGATTGATTGATTGATTTTTTTATTTAGTGGAGAATACGCCTTCGATATTATAAAAGAGTTGCATTGGTGCATTAAGACAGGATGAGTCCTTGAAGGCACCAGATTCCCGAATTTACCAGGATCCCTTAAATGCAGCACAATATTCGTGTGACAAGATTTCCTCCTTTCTTTCTCTCTCGAGCCAGAGAGAGAGAGAGAGAGAGAGAGAGAGAGAGAGAGAGCGACGTAGGCGTGCCATCGGAGCTTGTCTGCTGTTATATCCTGCAGGAATGAACGCGTCTCATCAGTCTCCGGTGTAACGTGGAACGGAGCATGATGTCCTACACTTCTTCTTCTTCGTCATCTTCTTCTCTCCTCTTCTCCATCTTTACGCATCCCAGGCCGCACAGGGACTGACAGGAACCTGCACCGAGAAACACACAACCAGCATCCACAGCCACCATCCAGAGGAGGAATTACGCACAGATCCATTGGCAAACATCAGCGGGTACAGGCCTGTTTATCTGATTTTCCTCTCTCCATCACCTGTCTCTTTTATTATAGCATCCACACACACAGAGGAGCAGATGGCTGCAGACAACAGCTGGCCTGTTGTCTCCTCTTTTTATTCTAGGGCATGGATGGATGGAGGTTAAAGTCACCTTTTTTTTTTATTTGTGGATTGTTGACACCTTTTATTCGAGCTGAATCTATTTATGAGGTAAATTGATTTTTTGTAAGTGATGTCAAAACTGTTGTGAAGTGATGCAAAAAAAAAAAAATGGGAGTTTTATTATGTCCCTTTCCATCATCACTGCTGCTGCTGCTGTATGGATGGATGGATGGAGGTTAAAGTCACCTTTTTTTATGTGTGGATTGTTGACACCTTTTATTCTAGTGAATCTTTATGAGGTAAATTGGTTTGGTAAGTGATGTCAAAATTGTTGTGAAGTGATGCAAAAAAAAAAAAAATGGGAGTTTTATTATTCCCCTTTCCATCACTGCTGCTGCTGCTGCTGCTGTATGGAAGGTGTATTGATGATGATGGTGATGTGTGTTGCAAAAAAAATGGGAGTTTTGGGTGGTTTGGGATGCATTATATGGCATTAAATGGCCTTATAATCATTTATATGGACTTCTGGATTATGCAAATTTGCATTGCTGATTAAAGATTCGTGGCTGCTAAAGTGGAATGACACAAGGTTGATATGATGCAGTAACAGTTTGATTAATTACATGGTAGCATGGCCTTATGGGAACATTCTGGTATCATTTTGGGTGTTTTATTATTTCCCTTTCCATCATCACTGCTGCTGCTGCTGCTGTATGGAAAGTGTGTTTGTGCGTAAAGAGGGTGTGTGTGTGATGTCTTCCCTATATGTGTTGTCTGTGCGGTGGAATCCCCCTGTGTACAACCACCAGCCTGCATTTTTATTTATTTATTTATTTAAAAAGGATCCCCATTAGCTGATACCAATGGCACCAGCTAGTCTTCCTGGGGTCCGAAATCAAGTAATTTATCACATACATACTATATATACAACATCATATTTGTGTTACACTAATAACACATTTTCAAACATATATACATTTCACATTCATACACAATCTTCCACAACCATTTAGCCTCCAAGGCCCATCATCATCAGATAAAAGGAACAAAAGAAAACCCATACATGACCAACACTGGACTATCGATCAGCTGCTTAAGTAATATATTCGTAGATGGTATTTGAATGAGGATTTGTTAGAGGCATGATGGCCACAATGCTCTGTTTATGTCATCAAAAATGAGGAAGAAATAATAGATTTCTCATTTTTTATAGTCCTATTTCAAGTAAAAGCCTGTTTAATGGCCAAATCCGATCAGGTTACTCCATCATCATGTCTCATAGAGAGAGAGAGTATAGAAGGAGGAGTAGCCTGTACAGCGTGGCCCTGGGAAAACGCAATCCGCTGCAATCCGCACAGACAGAGCAGGAATAATAAAGAGGAGATATAGAGGCCATGTTTGAATCATCTGGACCAGAAATGAAGCATTTTTTCTGGCGCATTAACAGTTTCCATTGAAATATATACCCTGCTTCTAGATGCTTCTCTTTCAGGAGGAGAGAGGATTTTTAGTGGGTTGGTCAAAGAGCTCAAAATGGCACTAAAAGTAGTAGCAGTGCTTGGATGTTGTTCATGATCCAGCACTATTATATATAGAGTTTGCTGAGTAATGAGTCATATTTGTAAGCTCGCTTGGGAAATGACAGTTTTTAGGCATATGGGCCTAAACATAGATCTCCTTGGCGATGCTACTGTTGTGATAAAAAGAGTCAGGCTGATGCAGATATGTGAGGCCAAATTATGTAAAAAAACAAAACAGATGGTACAGTCGGTGTCATCCCCCCTTCTGCATTAATGGATATGATGCAGGTTATTAATTAATATTTAATGTAGAGGTGATCTAAGTGGATGCCCGTCTATAAGACAGCTGTTATAACCGGAGGTGATTTATCCGGACAAGTTTGGATAAAAATGCATTTATTTATAATCTTACTCAGAAATTTAGCATTTGAAGTCGTTGCATTAACATGTATGAGCTGAAAATAACAGTCAGATGTTGGATTAAAGAGCCTATGTAACTTTTGAAAGAAGAAATTTTCCTCTTACAAATGAAAAGTTGTATTAATTCACAATAAAACACACCTGTGTTGTTCAATGCAATACAATCAGGGGTTTTGTTGCTACAGTCTTACTTGGTCTGGTCTGACCAGTAGCTTATGGTGGCTAATGTTAGCTGCCAGCTTTAGTTAGATAATGCTGTATAACTGACATTACAGAGTCTGTGCAGCGCGCTGAACTGAATCTTCTCTTCTTGTGCGACTATTACGCTACGTTTTTAGCATAAAACTGCCAGGCTAACTTTAAAGGAGCAGTGTGTAGGATTTAGTGGCACCTAGCAGTGCTCGGTTGCAGATTGCAACCGACCGAATACCCTTCCTACAGGTCGGTACCACGATGCAGCGGTCCGACGTGCTGCTGCACTCAGTACGCTGTAACGTACTGGGTGCTGCGTTGTACGGACACATTACGCACACACCAGGTTTGTTCCCATTCAGACTGCAGTGATTGTTTTTAATAAATCTTGTAATGCATCGTTTTACTGCTTGAGAACATTACGTTCTTGTTGCTGATCTTTCTCCGAGACACTGTAATACTCCCACACGGCGTCAGGGACCGACCGCAAAAATAAGCAACACAACATTTAGCTGACGAAAAATGTATGCAACACAACGGATAAACATCAGCGAATGTCGAATGTTGCAGCCAGCAAGGCAAATATCTGTCGATACCGATGTTCAGCCGATAAATCTGTGCATGCCTAACAGTAACGGTAGGTAACTAATACTATCTGTAGTTGTTGCAGTTGCTGTTGCGGAAGCAGAAGTTGTAGTAGTTTTAAGGCCTATAGCATTAGCACCAGTAATAGTATAGTAGAGGAAGTAATAGTAATAGATAGATGGATGGATAGATAGATAGATACTTTATTGATCCCAAAGGAAATTTAGTAACTAGTAGTAGTAGTTTTAGCAGTAATAGTAACAGTATCACCAGTGAGCAGAGTAATATTAGTATATTATTAGTAGTATAACTAGTATATTAGTAGTATTATGGTACTTAAGTATGATTAACAGCATTGATAGTAGCATTAGCTGTAATTCATCAAATCAATAGTAGTAGTAGTAGTAGTAGTAGTAGCAGCAGAAGTAGTAGTAATAGCATCAATAATAGTAACAGTATCATTGTAGCAATTGGCCTAACAGTGAGAAAACCAGTAGCAATAAGTATATTTCAAAAGGAACTAGAACAGTATTTAACTCTGTTGAACATCATTGTGATAACAGCGGTTTCTATAAAGATCTTGCAACAGAGGAGATATGATGCAGTTAAGCCCAGTGTATGGCCACCATAAAGAGCTGGTTAAAGACAGATACTAACTGCCCAGCATGGAGAGAATTTGATTCCAAAACCTACAATAAGAACACCCTGATCATATAAAAATGTGTTATGGTTTGTTAGAAAATTGCATAATCACAGTCTCCATAACCACAGCTTCAAACATGAGATTTTTTGCATGTGTTTGTGTGACAGAGAGATGAGGTAACACTGTAGCAGCCCACCTGTCAGGCTCTTATGAAGCCCGAGGGGTCAAACTGAGAGGAGGTGAGCCTACAATAACACAAAAAAGACTAAAATAACACAAAAACAGTTTGAGCTGCGGGTAAACTGTTTCTGAAGTGGTTCTTTGAGCTTGCCTTATATCAGACAGAATTGCCAACTCAGTTTCCATCTTCAGTGTGATATTACCTCCACTCTAACCGGTTTCCGTTGGGGGGGATTCAATTTTCCTAACCAGTCACTAGAGACCAACGTATCCACTTGATTTAACGTAATTTTAAGTCAACACTGATGCGCAGCCGCTGGTTTTGCTGAGGTTTTAAGAGTGGAGTAAAGTGATACTGAATTGACCCAGGTCTTGCACGCCGTACCATTGCTCAAGAGTTTCCCAAAGGGATGCTGCTGTATGGGTTCTACTTATTTGTCCTTTGTGGAGGAAGCTGGGCTCGTCTGTAGCTTTTTGATGGACACCTTTGAGACAGCAGTAGAGACTGAGTTAGGTGACCTTTAACCTTGGTGGGTGGACTTTTCTAAAGATTGTAGCCAAACTCAAACACAGTGACATCGCTACAAAGAAGTCCATTGTTAAACATCCATTTACAGACTTCCACTTCTTGCTCCAGCTTTGACCTACTGTGGTGGTGTGTACACAGTTTTCCAATGAGTACAATGAGGGATTATTAGTAACATTTCAGGTGTACTCACTTTCAGTTTGACCTCCATCTGATCGTCTGACTGAATCAGACTTCGTTGTAGCGCAGCCCAGTCGCACAGCAGTTCGTGAAAATGTATTGATCCGTGTACATAAACATGAATATCATGTATTTTTCATGATGGTCAGCACAAAATCAATTCGTATGTAATCCACGTAATTGTGAACCGGGAAATATAAAGAGCAACGAACGCCGTTTAGGGAGGAGGTCGGGGTGGATGGGAGGGTCAAAGAACATCAGACATCCGCCCAGAAGACCGATGTACCGTGTGAAAACACAAGTCAAAGTTGATTTATCACATAACTTTCGTACTTACGTTACGGCACTTCCGGTGTTATTTAAACCCAAACCACGATCTTTTCCTAAAGTAGTTTGTTGCCTAAGCCTAACCAAGTTGATCTTTTCCTAAACCTAACTAAGTAGTTTTATTTTGAAAAGACTGGAGCGGACATTGACACGTGTTGTGTCACATGTTGCTGGACATTTGTAGGAAAAAGCATGAAAAGTACGTTGTTGAAAATTGTGCTGAGCGTCACGAAAAGGAAGGGAAATCGTGTCTATGAACACGAATCTAACAGATTACATTTCGTGACTATTTCACGAACTGTTATGAGACTGTGTTGAGTAGCGATGTCACCCAGATGTCAGCAATTAACTTGAGTGAGTACAGTGTTATCACGACTGATGGCAATGATGGAAAAAAATATGGCCCAAGTTAAAAAATGATGTCATAAAACATAACTCACATAAGACTATAATATTTAAGATTTGCTCCAACAGCACTCCAAATCTAAAAGAAAAATGTCTAGCTCAGTTTCACTTCACTTTCCCACAGGAAATTTGCTGTAACATTACCCACGTGCCTTATGTGCTGGAATCACATAGCTCAAATATGCTGACTCATTTCCAGTTATCAGAATTACACACTGATGACTATGAGACAGCTCACAAGCTGTTGTCATACCTTATGTTGCATAGCAACAGGCATGCTATAACCATATGATGTAACATATACCTCATGCAGTCAAGCTTGTAGCTGATCTTTGAATTGTGAAATCTCACCACCCAAATACTTGTGGAGTCATTGGTGTCAATCAGAAACCCTGTCCCTGTGAGCAAACTGATTGTCCCTCCATAGATATCAAATATCAGAACAAAACCCTGGTAGTGACCTTCACAGAGCCGGGATTTGGCCGGTACGTTGGCTGTTCTGTCAGCTGTTTGTGTCTCTAGTTGTGTAGAGCTTAATGATGAGAAGAGAGAACAAAGGTGAGAGTCTTAAACATTCTCTTTCACTTTCATCTGCACTGTCAGGGTCAGGCCTGTCTGCAAACAGGGTCATGTGAACTGCCCTTCTTTGATATTCAAATAGACCTGATGAGTGCTACAGGTGCTCTTTGTCTGTCTGAGCGTTTCCCGTTCCTCTCTCGCTCTCTCGCTCTTTTCCCCTCATTTTCTATCGCCTTGCTGCATCCTAGACAGCCGGGCTATTTAGGAGCAGACAGGACTGCAGGACCAATACTCCATCACAGCATAGCAGCAGCCACACACACACACACACACACAAACGTATCTCCGTTGCTAGATGCATGATATCATATGGGCTTATAATCATTGATAAATACTTCTGGATTATGTGAATTTGCATTGAGCGTACTTATTAATTCGTGGCTGCTAAAGTGGAATGACACAAGGTTGAAATGATGCAGTGACAGTTTGATTAATTACATGGTAGCGTGCCCTTATGGGAACACTGTGGCATTTTGGGACACTTCGGCTGAACATCTTGTACCCATTTCATACAAAACACACAAGAGCAACTAGTTTGTGCATAAAATGAATGAATAATCCTATAAAAGTAGCTAACTAGGACTACAGACTATATCAGAATGTAAACAATCACAATATGAATTATAATATTACCATTTTGTCCAATACTTTATGACCAAATACCTTCAAAACTAATGACAGCATCTTTAGCCTACTTTGTGTTTAGTGCTAATTAGCAGATGTTAGGATGCTACCAATCCAAACTAACATTGTCATTGTGAGCATGCTGATGTTAGCATTTAGCTCAAAGCACCACTATATATTTATGACAAAAAGTCTTTGTTGCAAACTGGAGTTTGAAAAACATGGACAGTTACCAGGCAAGGAAGGTCTAATAAAAGACGATATCAAGTTGCATTATGGGAAATGTAGGATCCAGTGTATTGGGGTTCGACGCAGGATATCAGCCTCTGTTTCATCAATTTTGCCATTATTTTTTGAATAGGCTATATTTCTTGAGACCCCTAACGGTGCAGCTACATCAATCTCATTTACACGTCACAATTTTCGTCACCATTTTCGTCACCATTTTTCATAGATGTAGCTTGGTAGAAAGCTAGCTATGTGAGATGATGATGTCCCTATTCAACACCAGACCTTGAGCGTGAAAGACAGAGGTCTGGAACTAGGTTTGATTTCATAAATATCAATAAATAGACTTAGAGTTAAACCCTTAAAAGACCAGTGTGAAGGATTTAGTGCCATCTAGCGGTGTGGTTGCAGATTGCAACCAACCGAATACCCCTCCGCTCACCCCTTCCTTTCCAAGCGTGTTGGAGAACTACGGTGGCCTTCAGGTAATGTAAAAAAACGTGAAAGTCTCTCTCTAGAGCCAGTGTTTGGTTTGTCCGTTCTAGGCTACTGTAGAAACATGGCGTAACAACATGGTGGACTCAGCAAACATAATAATGACTATTATATTCCATTACTCTTAATAGATCCACTAAATCCCACAAACCGGCCCTTTAAAAGTGTTGTAGGTGAATTTAAGAAAAAACAATGAATGGAGCCAAATGTAAGCAGAAAGAGAAAAGTGAAAGAGATGGAAGGAGTGGAGGCTGGATTTGGTGGTGGGGGAGGGTAACAGAACCGTTCATAACACTGGCTTGTAGGATTTGTACAGTCTAAAGTGTTACATAATGTGGAACAGACATGCTCTCTGGCTCTGTCATGCTTTCAGATATGAAAACATACCCAACAAATCTGTGTTGATTTGCTGTTTCACACTGTTATACGCTTGATTAAAAATACATCTGCCCCTTATTGTTACATTTTAATTTGATGTAATAAGTCCATAACCCTCTCGCTGTCTCAGTTCCAGTGACTAAGAATACACATGAAGAGGAAAATCTTTATTTAAACAGGTTGAAGAGGAGAAATAGTGTGATGAGATTTGTCACGAGGCCATAATTCACCGCAGAGTTCATTTGTCAGTCGGAGTATATTTAGCTCTCCGTTCATTTGTTTCGGAAAGAGACATATTTGACTCTTCCTTTCTTTCTTTCTCTCTTTCGTCTTTCTTTCTCTCCCACACACTCCACACACACTCGCCCATCCCCTGCAGTGGGCGGTTAGAGAGAGTGAATGCTGGGGAGTGGAGGAGAGGGAAGCCAGAAAAAGAAAAGAGGACAACAAATGTCCAAGAAAAACAGGATGGAGGGGGAATGTTGAGCTACAATATCAAAACCAATGATATGATAGTATGCACATTTTGCATCCTAAAATGGTCCTGCCACCAAGAATAATGTGAAATCAGGACCAACAAACGGAATGAAATAGTAGTCCGTGGCATTTGGCAACTGACACTGAAAGAAGCAGTTGTTTTTATCATTTCTTAGGCCAAAAAAATCCAAACTGCATCTTATCCATCTTGGTTATCTTCATGGATTTTGAGAGCAATCTCAAACTTTTTCATGTCAAAGACCTCCAAAATGGACGTCCAACAGACCACAGATCATGGATGTATAAGAGGTTGTGTGCTGTGCTTTTGCCAGGCGTGTTAGTAAATAGCCTACAACTCCATTTAATTCTGTTGATGTCATGCTACTAGCACTACTAGCTACTGGCCGATAGCCGGTTGTTTGGGAACAGAGAAGTTAATACATCCACCACGGTACACGCTTACAGCACACAGCCCGTAGGTGTATTAGAAGATAATAAAAGTGATGAATTACAGCCAATATATCCATAAGCTGCAAAATTCTCATAATATTACTACTTTTTTTCTCATAAACTTCTGACTTTATTCTCATAATATTACGACTTTTTCCTTGTAAACCTATGACTTTATTCTTGTAATATTATGACTTTATTCTCATAATATTCCAACTTTCTTCTCGTAAACCTATGACTAATATTATGACTTTATTCTTGAAACCTCAGATTTATTTTTTTTCCTCAATGTGCACCTAATACTCCGTCATACAATGGAACTTATAACAGGTTTAGGAAGCTCTCTCTCAGCGCCATCTAGCTCATTGACAACAGATTTTGCAGCTGCGAATTCAGCTTTTATAGCAGCACTGAGGAATTTATTGCTTCAATGGACTACATTTACCATAAAAGAATATCAACCAATATTTAATTTATTAACTCTTAAATAACTATATTGGTTTTGGTTTTTAAAAAAAATCACTGTATTAGACTGCTGTGATATTAGACACACTGTGTGTGTTATGTTGCGTGGTTTTGGTTCGTGTTCTCGTTGCGTGGTTGACAGGGCGGTGTTATTTGCAGTGTGTTGTGTTGTGTAATACTGTGTGTGAGTGTGTTTAGCATGAGCACCATCAGCACCATCAGCAGCCGTTCCTACCACAGACCCTCCAGCCACTCCACTCTGCTCCTATGGACTGCATTCCCTTTATCTATTTCTCTCTATTATTCTCTCCTTCCTTTGTCTTCCTTTGTCAGACAGCTTTTCTTTGTTTCACTGTCTCTCTCTCTCTCTCTCTCTCTCTCTCTTGCTCTCTCTCTCTCTCTCTCCCTCCCTCTCTCTCTCTCTCTCTCTCCACCCCCAGGATGTGGCTGTGGGTTGATTAGAAAATGCGTGGCACAGAACAGGCAATCCATCACCCTGCCAAAGCCCGCCATTTCCGCGCATGCGCTTGCTCCTCTTCCTTATTTCCCTCCTCTCTTCATCATCCACACAGATCGTACAAGCTTGTGTGTATGTCTGTGTGTGTGTTTTTATTCTCCAGGAGACCAGCAGCATCTCACATCTGCCCCTCCTTTCATTTCTTTCCTTCACCTCTCCTTGCCCTTCAAACCCACTCCTCCTCCTCTTCCTCCTCTCGCTCCCACCTCCCGATCCTCCTCCTCCTCCTCCTCCTTCTCGTCTACATCCACTCATCCACCCATGGCAGCCATGCCTCTTTTGCTTTTATAGATTATCCTTATGGTAATTCAGTTCAGTTAGATCATTTACAGTGCAGGGACTGAGATGAGTACTGAAGAAGAGGGTGGATGTTACACGTTTGCAGTGAAATATTTATTAACCACATAATCAGACAGGAGGTGGATCATTTCTGCCATTTTGCTGTGGTGATATCTACTTTTTTAAAGCTGGCAAATCATCTTTTATATTGAAAACCATTGATGGACTTTGACCAGTGGACTAAGACCTTTTATCCTTTAGGTCAGAGACATTCACAGGGCTGTTTGTTTTCTACCTGTATGAATTGTTCTGTCCAACAGTTACTGTACATATTTGTTTTCCATTTCAAATCCCCTCCTGATAAAATTTGGATCAACCAAATAAGCATGTGTGATATACGCAGGTTTGCACAATGCTTGCAGAGATGTTTTATCTTTGGAGAACCATAATTACAAAAGACAGTCACCTGAATCAACATGTACACAAGTTGCATGGGATGCTAATTTTGGCGATCGAAAAACATGCTTAAAACAAAATGAAGGGTACAACCAAACGCTGTCGCTGAACAACGCTGTGGTAGTGACGCATGCCGTGATAGCGATGCCGTGGTAGTGGCAGTTTTTCCTCGCCAAAATTTTGCGTAAGTTTGGAGTGTTATTTAACTTCCTTCGCAAAACGAGTATGACATGGTTGATATCAATGGATTCCTTAGGTCCTTAGGAGTCATATGATACCAGTATCTTCACTTTAGCCTACTATCCTGCGCCCGCTACAACATATGAAAGATTGATTGCGTTAATGCGTTAATGAAATTAGTCAGTATTATCACGTTAACTTTGACAGCCCTAATTAGGAGATAAAAAGTCAGAACGGTGATTCCCTAATCCTTAAGTTTCCTAATACAGAAGATGAAGTTTGGCGTTTAGATTTTAAGATAAATCATTTTGAGGCTATAAATACACATTTCTTTTTAAAGTGCCCTGGAAGTTCCCCACAATCAATACAGCGTTCTGCCACCAAGAGGAAGCCCCCTTTTTCTATTTCTTCCTCTTCCCACTCCCCTCATTTGCTTCTGTCCACCCAGCTTCCCCTGAGTCCACTCTGCCTCCACCTCTGCATCGCTTCCACCGCTCAATATCCAGCCAGGGCAACAGAGAGCTTGGGTAATGAAATGGCCACTGGCTGCCTGAATCTGCCTTCTGCCATCCGTCATCTGATTATGAGGAGGTGTTCTCCTCATCGGGCCCCATCACATGGACAAAATTCAATCACGTCTAATAACGACTCGGTTCACTCACTGCTAGTGTAGTCCGCGTGGGCTAGTTATGTGTGGACGGTGATCTAAAAGAAAGGCTGTTCCTTATTGCTGACAGAGAAACAGGAAAGGAAGAGGAAAGCATCCAAACATGGGATAGTATTTTCAGTATTATTACGTTCACATTCCCAGAATGATTATCTAATCTGCTCAAAGGGAGAACAAAGCTTGAAGGGCTTTGTCATGCTTTCGCGCCGCTCACATTCCACCGTGTAGGTGGTCTCGCCCACTTTTGATTAATAATAGGCTTGAGTATTAAGAACTGGTTTGGAACCTGTGTGCAGAGACGGGGGATTGAGCTTTGTTTGACTTGTGTAAAACGAATGTCAAAATGTCCACATAGTGACTCATACCGTATGTGGTAGAAACGATCCCACTCTTTTTAGCATAACATTCATATTTTCCTCTACTCTCTCTCTCTCGTCAGTTAATTAAGTGCTTGTCATTGACATTTTGTTGGTGTATTATGGATTTCTGTTGTATGAAAATTGTATGTTGAGTCCAGGGTGTTTTAATGCCAAACCCTAGACTGATTTGACAGGACTGCAATCAAAAGCATTGTAATAAAACGCTATAGCAGAAATGAAAGGTAGTGATCGTGAACCTCAGGACCTCCTGGGCTCCCTTAACAATCTTGGATAGGACAGTTTGTCAGTTGATGGTTATCTGGTGGTTAACTGTAAGAGTCCGTGAGGGAGTCATGCTTTCTTGTTTCCAGCACTCTTCTCTGGGCTCCATATCGCTCGCCAGAAGTCACATAGTGTAAATCATCACCACGGGTAACAGGGTTCATAGATAGGTATCAGCTTATCTGCCTTTGTGGAAAAAAGCTGGATCGCTTGCATCCATCCAATCATATTAGCATGGGCCGGCTGTTCTGTTGAGGCCCTGGGTCAGCAAACTGAAAGCACTTCAGTCGCATAAAGAGGATGACAATTACCAGAAGAGCCAATGTCACAAAGACTGGAGCTTGGCAACCCATCCTGAGCTCCAGCATTAACACACATTCAGCCAATTGTTCCTCAATTACATTTGTTGGCTATTTTGGGGGGTTTTCACACAGATGCAAAAGTAAAAGACTGGAAATGACAGATATATCAGTTTGGTCAATATCGGTGTTTGATCCAGAGCAGCTTTGGGACAATGACCTGCATCATTGCGCCCAATTGGCAAATAAAATCAAGTGCTGAATCAATGCTGTAAGCACGCTTCTTAGCTGCTATCAGGTCAATGTGTATCGCACGTAAAAATCGATTCACTTATGTATCGCAATTTTCCTTTTAACCCATTTGAAATCGATTTTTTTAAAGCCAGATTCGATATATTTGCTCATTTGAGTCTAAGTGGAGATAGAAGGAAGTTAGTGCTTTTATTGTTGTAGTCAGAGTAACGCGACATCATATCTGTTCCGTATCCGTCAACCAAAACAAACCACAGCGAGCCAAAACAAGAAAGCAGAAAACGGTGAAGGGTCCACGTGGATACGACCTGCACCCTCACATTTTAAATCCAACGTGGTAAACACTACACATACAGTAAAGTATGGAAACACTTTGGGTTTCACACATTGCAGGAAAAACAGAGCTAGACATCACGGCTAAAGCTGCATGCTAACTCTGTCAAACCGTGCGGTCAAACCGACCGTCACTCTCATCTCCGTGGTTCAAAAGCACCTGTTGAAACATGTGGGTGATGTCATTATGACCTCATCTCTCCACAGTCCAGGGTTGTACTGTAATTAATAATGAGTCTTTACAAGCTGGGTGATTATGATGTGTTTTATATACGAAACCTGTCTGAGCTGCACTTGTGAATATATTAAATAAGTTTAACCCCCCCAAAAAAGATTAATATGTATGTTTATGATGCTGTAATGTGAATGTAACTTTTCCTTATGACGGTTTTCTACTTACAATCTAATGTTGTGTGTATATCTGTATAGAAAGTAGCTAGTTAGAAACATACATGTCTGTGAGGAACTCCAGTTGAATCTGGTATTTTCCCAACTTTCACTTTTTTTTCACTACCAAAAGTTGTATCATCCAGTGTTTAATTCTGACATTAAATTGAGTTTCTTCATCAGTAACTAAAGATTTTCTCTCTCTCTCTCTGAACCCCATCCTCCCCTCCC
This sequence comes from Sebastes umbrosus, assembly GCF_015220745.1. Lineage (NCBI taxonomy): Eukaryota > Metazoa > Chordata > Actinopteri > Perciformes > Sebastidae > Sebastes > Sebastes umbrosus. The sequence continues at coordinate 8,165,192 of NC_051290.1, forward strand.
TAGCAGCGAGCCCCAGTTGTGGCCGGTGGGCATGGTTTTGGAGGGTAGCTCAGAGGCGCTGTGTCCCCCCCCATCTCTGGAGCTGCGCCCATCCTGCAACAAGAGCCAGCCCTCGCCTCCTCTGGGCTCAAGCTCGCAACCTCACGACGGAGTCTTCCCTGAGGACAAGGAGCCCGTCAAGTACGGCGAGCTCATCGTCTTGGGGTGAGATACTGAAGAGTCGTCTCTGCTGATGTACTTTGTTTCAAATTAACCTCAGTGTTTGAAATGAGACTGTAAATGTAAGAGTAGTTGTTCAAACACTAGAAGTGTGAAGTATCAGCAGCCAAGGTTTCAGCAAAGTCAGACCAATGGCATCTTGACACGTCACCTGAGATAGAATTGATAAATGGACAGATGTACATCCATGGCTTGACTACTGACGGTCTAAATGGTTAGAGAGCCTCTGTAGGTCTTTGTGTGTGTTTTGCATACATCCATGCAAATGCCTGTTGCGTCTGTCCAGTGAACAAAACAATACCTGTGGTCAGGTTTTGCACATGCAGTTCTGTGTAAGACTATATTTAAGTTTCCATTCTGTGCCACCTGTGAGCAGAAAACTGACTACAGAGGTCATGTTGCATGGTGTCAGTAGAAACATTACACCTGAAAATCCTAAATCTGAAGGGTTAAACACACCCTGTATAGGAAAACTTTGGTGTTTTGGGGAAATACACATTTGCTTTCTTGCAGCGATGAAAAGATCGAAAACTTCCATATCTGTCTGTTGAATATCAGGCTACAGCCAGCAGACTGTTATCTTATCTGAGCTCCACCAGCTTCATAGAAGCCTTATATTATTCTAATGATAGAGGGATCTCCCTATAGAGTACCTATGGTGCAGAATAGCCTGGCTGTGCTATATGTAACAAATCAGCTTGTGCTTTATATGTTTGTTTTGGATTAGTATGACATTGACGCCCTCACAAAAACCCTTTTTACTTCTCTCAGGGGTTCTTCTGTTAGACTGAACTGAATGAAACCATATGCCCAATCTACTGTACACAGACCCTTTATTTAAAACCGTTAGTAAGAGGGGAAAATAGCTCATTTGAGGGCACACAAAGATGCCATTCACACGCTGAGCCATGTGGCAAATTTAAACCTCAACTTCCGTGAGGAACACCAAAGAGATAGACACATTGCATATGAGTGTGAGGAGGAGATCTCTCCCATAGACACTGTATGGTGCTATTCTAGGCACAGAGACACAGACATGTGCTTCCACTCCTCGACCTATTGATCCATGCACTGGGTGACGAACACTTGATGGATGATGAGAACGGCTTCGTTCACTGTCAATGTGATTGCAGAGAGAAGGGGGGGTTACCTGCCACCGGCAATTTTACAACATCCATCCAATCGTGGCTTCTCTCCAACCGTTTCCTAACACAAACTAAGTGGTTGTGTTGCCTAAACCTAACTTCCTGTGAAAACGGAAGTGTATTTTGAAAGGACACTATGCACGTCACCAGCGTATATTGACAAGCGGTCTCTGGTCCGACCAAAAGTAATACTAGAGAGGTACCCCGTGCAACAGTCTCCGATGCCGAGGGGCACTGACCAAGCGGCGGTATTTAACGAGTTGGGAGTGACAAAGTGTTGCCTTATCAGATCCAGGAGTAGTCATGTGTGGCGTTCCACAGGGTCCAATCTTAGGACCCTTACTCTTCCTAATTTATGTATAAATGATACGAAATCTGCAAATCATTGTGATCTTTTTCTGTATGCTGACAATCAAAAAGTTGTCCCAAAGACACCAGCATAGGTAGAATACTAGGCATAGGCCTAAGATGTGGTAGTTTTGGATATAACTCGTTGACCTAATTGTCGGGATCTATTACAGTTTTTAAAAACTGGTGTGAAAAACTACGTGGGAACAGCAGTCTATGTTGTTGTCTTGATTTGGGGCAGGCCAGGACCACCATGGAAAAAATGTATTTTAACTTTAGTGTTTTTATTAATGTCGTGCCTCATTTTGATGCATCACATCACATGATTTGACTTGATTTCATTTGATTTGAAACTGCATCCTTCATCATTGGAAAATAGTAAATTCTCATCATTGTGTGGTAAGTAAATTGAAAGTTTGGATATTTGTGAATCATCAGTGTGAGTCATAATGTTTCACCATCACTGACAGGTGTAGTGTTGAATAACAGCACTTAAGGCAAAGCATTACACTGTGGGAGTTTTAGTCCAAAGTAGTTGATACCACATTTTAGTTTTTTCTGGTTGGAATTTTGAAGCCAGTATAAAGTGCAAACATTTTACTCTTATAATTTGGACAGTCCAATAAAATATTAGGGGGGGTGAAAACTATAAGTACAAGATGAGGAAACACATGTATTATCAATTGAACCCAGTTATTAACATTATCACAATGTCTTATGCTTCACAGGCACAATGGGTCGCTGGCCAATGGGGACAAGGGTCGTAGAAGAAGTCGCCTGGCGCTCTACAAGAGACCTAAAGCCAACGGGGTCAAACCTGACGTTATCCACAATGTCTCAACCCCTCTGGTGTCAAAGGTCAGATCACAGTACCGATCATTACAGTTTAGGTTGTCATTCAAACTGACAAGGTTTTTCCCTGACCCAGGGAGAAAGGACGCTAAATGACGTTTGCATTTAGCTCAAACACTGCTGTGCCTAACTGTATTGTATATATATATATATATATATATATATATATACCTTAACATCAGATGATGTCTCTCCATCATAACAATAACTCAGCTGATAAAGTGATATCAGTCATTTTAATGAGAGCGGGGGTGTTGAAATGTCCTCTGGGTAGATTTTCCTGGAGGCCAGACCTTCAGCTCTCCTTGTCATGTGACCTGGATAATGTGTTTTCCGTTGGCAGGCACTCAGCAACAAAAGCCAGCACAGCATCTCCTACACACTGTCACGGAGCCACTCTGTCATTGTGGAGTACACCCATGACACCAACACAGACATGTTTCAGGTCAGTGTCTGCGCACGCACACACACACACAAACATGCACGTGCATTGGTGCTATGCCAACTCAACATTTTAGCTGTGACTTACTGCATAAAATAGGACGTTGGAAGAAAAAAAAGAGAGGCTTGTTGACTGTAAAACCGTCATCAAAATGTGCCATAAATAGGAGAGAGAACGACACTTCCATCCAAAAGCCAACAAACACCAAAGATTGGTGCACACTTATTTTACCTGTTAACAGCGGAGGAGTGGATCATGCTACAGGAGTGGTTTGAGAAGCTTCTGTGGACATTTTGACACAATAGGTGGTGGGTAAATGTTATGGTAGGGAAAGCTAATTGTGGCCAATTAACACATTTAAAGCTGGGGTAGGCGTCATCTGTCCTAAGCCCCTCCCACCAGACGAGCACGGGCATGTGCACGCGCTTCATACCACAGTACGAGTACTAATCGTCTAGAGAAAATGTTGGCAATAGTTTAGCCTTCTGCTTAACGGCTGCAGCCGTGTGCCTTTGGTTATGGTTAGCAGAAGGCTAAACTATTAGCTACATTTTCTCTCCATTTCTGAAACATTTCGCAGATATTGTCAAACTCACTTTTTGATGAGTCCGTCTTCCTTTTTTGGGGTTACTTTTGCAGTGAAGGAGGATGTTCTGTAATAGCAACTTTTCCTGCAGGATGCTCCGCCGTTGAATCAGGCTTTCAACATCTGAAGGGACTTGCACGCACATCTGTATTTGTAGAACAGCCAATAGGAACACCCTCTCTGTGAAATGACCTGTGATTGGCCAAAGTCTTCAGATTTTCTAAAGCCTGAAACCAGAGCCATGAGGAGGTGCAGAAGTCTAGTTTTCTCTCAGAGAACTTGAATTACAATATGCTGTTATTGTGGAATTTTTGCCCCAATAATGACAAAATAAACTGCCTACCCCAGCTTTAAATTAGCACTACTTTAAATGTGATAACTGATGAGGGGAAACAGCAAAGTTGTACTAAAAATACTAGAAGTAATTATCAACAGTAACTGGTGATATCAATCATTTTGTCACATATATTGTTTTATTATTGTGTTCCGGTTGCATCTCATCCACCCACATTACAAGCCTTTAAACACAGCCTGTATTACGTAGCTATCTACAACCATTGCCACTGTAGCCAACCTATTATAATGTCATTAACAAATCAATGTCTTAGCCTAATGTAGTAATATCCACTACTCTTCATCCTGGCATTGAATGCGTCAGTATATATATAATACATTCAGTCAAACAGTAATCGAAGCTGTGGGCCCTGTAGAGTCAAAGAAACAGCAGAGCAGTGAGGGCTTTAGGAATGAAGAGGAAGCGCGAGAAACAAAAATATCGGGCAGAAAAAGGGAAGACAAAAGACTGGAGGTCAAATATACAGGAGAAGATGAGTCAGACGTGTCTGCTCTCTCAGTAGCTCACAGTCTCCAACCACCTTCTCTCATCATCAAGGAGATCCATACAAAGCGGTGACTCCAGCAGACAAATCAACAGGGCTCCACTCCAATCCATCCATGTCTGTCTGTCTATCTCCCTCTGGCTGCTGTTAAAGGGTCTCTTCTCCCACATGGTTCAGTCTGTTGCTGTTAAAAGTTTTTCACAACGTTTTGCAGCCATTGGTTCCATCGGTTATGATAGCATTGTAATAAATTAAGTAATCGATGAGATCCTGGAAGGCAGCATCATCGCTAAGGTGCTTTCAGACAGCGAGCGGCCGTAGCAGCTCCCAGATAGTATGCATGTTCTCTCTTGCCACTGATGACCTCGGCGACTCAGCTGCCGCCATGGTGAAAACATACATCAGACTGGCAATACGTCATCCAGAGTGTAGGCTCCAACCAATCCCTCATAGACGGTAACAGAGTAAACAGAAGAAGTTGAAACATGTCTCCAAACTTCTACTTTAAACAAACCGCTAATAGTAATAACGCTATATTGAAGAGTTGCTGTGTAGCTGGTTGCACCAACACTCACTCATACTCCAGCAGGGGACCCCAAACTTCCCTTTCCCGGGCCACATTAACCAGCTCTGACTGGGGGATCCCGAGGCGTTCCCAGGCCAGTGTGGAGATATAATCTCTCCATCTAGTCCTGGGTCTTCCCCGTGGCCTCCTCCCAGCTGGTCGTGCCTGGAACACCTCCCTAGGGAGGCGCCCGGGGGGCATCCTTACTAGATGCCTGAACCACCTCAGCTGGCTCCTTTCAACGCAGAGGAGTAGCGGCTCTACTCCGAGTCCCTCACGGATGACTGAGCTTCTCACCCTATCCCTAAGGGAGACGCCAGCCACCCTCCTGAGAAAACCCATTTTTCAGCTTGTACCCGCGATCTAGTTCTTTCGGTCATAACCCAGCCCACATGACCATAGGTGAGAGTAGGAACGAAGATTGACCGGTAGATCGAGAGCTTGGCCTTCCGGCTCAGCTCTCTTTTCGTCACAACGGTGCGGTAAAGCGAATGCAATACCGCCCCCGCCGCTCCGATTCTCCGGCCAATCTCACGTTCCATTGTCCCCTAACTCGCGAACAAGACCCCGAGGTACTTGAACTCCTTCACTTGGGGTAAGGACTCATTCCTTACCCGGACCAACATTGCACCAACAGTAAATCCAAACACACTGATCTCTGATTTGTTCCCCTCCCATGTCCTAAAAAAGATATAATAGAGGAGCTTTATGGCTCCAAGCTATAGACCAGACCAGCATGGCGCCATTGCCAAATAATAAGTAGCACAAATGGGTGGAAAAGCATCCAATCTGGCAACACTGTCACACAATGGCACTTTTAGTCACCATCAAGGGAAGCTCTTTGATGATATAGTATTCCAAGGTGTAAATCTCAGAGATAGATATATGAAAACCCAGACAAACATGACCATATTTGAGTACTGTTCATCTTTTTATCATTGTTTTATGTTATTGATTCCTCTCTCTTGCTTTCCTCAGATTGGCCGGTCCACAGAGAGCATGATCGACTTTGTGGTGACGGACACAGCGGGCAGCAGCAGCGGTCAGGGCGGAGGCGCGGCAGGGGAGGGTGGCGGCGGAGGCCAGTCGGCCCAGAGCACTATCTCCCGCTACGCCTGCCGCATCATGTGCGAACGCAGCGCTCCCTACACGGCCCGCATCTACGCCGCTGGCTTCGACTCCTCCAAGAACATCTTCCTGGGGGTGAGTTTTCTCCCTCGTGGGTGCCCATGCAGGCTTGTGCCTGGTAAAAACACTACGCAGGGACTGGTAACCACGGCAACCGTGGTGAGAGCGACATCAGGGACATGGCTGAGCCACCCACGGGTGACATCATAGCTGCGAGGATGGGTGTCAGTGTATGTGACCTGGCTCGAGGGAAACATGGGAGAGGAAGGAGCAGTGTTCTGCACGTGCGAGTGCAAGTGTGTGTGTGTGTGTGTGTTATGAAAGTGCTTTGGCTCTAATGTACTGCTTCTGGTCGTATGTTACTGTCTCAAGCTATTGGAGAGCTTATGTATCTGCTTATATAACCAGCTGGTGAACATACAGTGATCAGTACATACTGTACTCTGTATGTATGCTGCTGGATGTGATGCACCAGATAGTTCAGGATTTTGGTGCATTTTAACTTACTTTCCTAGTTTTGGCCATAATTTCTCTCAGTTATGATAATATTGTACTGACCAAAATAGACACTGGAGTTTGCTGTCAGCTTGTTGGACCTATTTTTAGCGAGGTAGAGAGGCTCCGAGATCTCAGCTCTTGCTTTGTAGAGTACAATATTATCATAACCAGTGGTCAGAGCTACAGAATTAAAACCTATATTGTAATAAAACCTTTCCTTTAACTTGGTGATACAATTTTATCATTCCTGGTAGGAGAGACTGACAGAACTACGATCGGAAGACCCAGTACTGGAATAAACCAGAATTATGCTTTAATAGAAAGGAGCGCACCATAGATATAGAATAGGAGTAGAACAGATATTTAACTGTTTTCTGTGGTCATTTGAATAGTAATGGTGAGTGTTGTAAGTTGTTATGGTGCCAACACATGTCAGTGGGGCCGTAAAGTGTGGTCGCAACTCGCCGGGAAGAGAGTGAATGCAGCTTGGGAAAAGGATGGGTAGTTAGCTAGATATGTTATCCTTCTTTGGAGCGGCGAGAAGTGAGGCGTAGGGACCGCCACCAGGCCGCTGTTTGGCTCATTTTCTGTAACCAGTGTAGCATAAAAGCATGCCGAAATTAGCAAACTAGCCAGCTGTCCGCTAGTTAGCTTGCTAATTCAAGCTCAAGCCCAACAGGCAACAACAGCTGTCAGTGTGTCAGTGTGCTGACTTGACTATGACTTGACCCAAACTGCATGTGATTATCATAAAGTGGGCATGTCTGTAAAGGGGAGACTCGTGGGTATCCAGAGAACCTATTTTCATTCACATATCTTGAGGTCAGAGGTCAAGGGACCCCTTTGAAAATGGCCATGAAAATTCGCCAGAATTTAGCGCAACTTTGGAGCGTTATTTAGCCTCCATCGCTCAAGCTAGAATGACATGGTTGGTACTGATGGATTCTTTAGGTTTTTTAGTTTTTACATGATGCCAGCTTTAAAACGGTCGCCGTTTATACAGCCTTATATGGAAGTTAGCCTGCTACAACGGTCGAGATGGCAACGGTACACATAAAAATGGCCGGCGCTTTGAACCATCCTGCCACGTTGTTTTGAATGTCGTTCTACTCCTATTCTATTTCTATGGAGTACACTGCTTATGTTCATTAACGCAGCACAGTCATGCACCGTCAAGCTAACTCAGCAGTCCTCCGCTGGGCTCTGCTGTATCTCCAGTTCAGTGAGTAAAGCTGTCTGGAGTCATATCCCACCACAGATTTTTATCTAACAGCTAGAGGCTAATTATGACCCCCAACCCTAACCCATTTAAATACTGGAATGGCATGTAAAAGATGTTATTTTGTTCCCATGAACTACCCAGATAGCAGTTATTTCCCCCTGTACTGTACTCAGTTAGTAGACTCTTCTTTGATATTTTGTGATGTGAAGGCTTCAAGGCCACTGCAGAAGCTGCTGGGGCGGGGCGGTCTAAAACGTGACATCTAGGTGCATCAAAGCCATGAAAAACCAATAATAGCCCTTCTCATGACAGCATGACTTCATCCCATGCAAGATTCATCAGGACCCCCCGACAACTAGGCCAGCAGTCAGAGAGATAACGTCAGCAAGCTGCGCTCAACACACACACACACACGCACGTCACGACTGAGGCTTGTATAACCCCCCCCACCCATCAGGACTACATTTACACTGATATATGGAGCAAATGTTGTCCTTTTATTAAAAGTCAGGCTCTGTGGTTCACCTCTGAACTGTTTGATGGATGTGATGATAACAGTGTTATTGTGCCTTTGATAAATAATGCATGAAATACCTTAAAGTGACAATAAAAACCCTTAAAGGGTAACTTTTGTTTTTCAGCCTGGAAATTAGGGAGGAAAAATACAGATGTTACCCTTTAAGATTTCATTATATCAGACTTATGGCTGGTATGTTTTCAGCACTAGCCATCAAATATATTTACTAGGGCTGTCAATCGATTAAAACATTTAATCACAGTTAATCGAATGATTTTCCATAGTTAATCATGATTAATTGCACATTAATTGCATATTTTTTATCTGTTCAAAATGTAGTATTTAATACTCTTATCAGCATGGGAGTGGACAAATATGCTGCTTTATGCAAATGTATGTATATATTTATTATTGGAAATCAATTAGCAACACAAAACAATGACAAATATTGTCCAGAAACCCTCACAGGTACTGCATTTAGCATAACAAATATGCTCAAATCATAACATGGCAAACTGCAGCCCAACAGGCAACAACAGCTGTCAGTGTGTCAGTGTGCTGACTTGACTATGACTTACCCCAAACTGCATGTGATCATCATAAAGTGGGCATGTCTGTAAAGGGGAGACTCGTGGGTACCCATAGAACCCATTTTCATTCACATATCTGGAGGTCAGAACCAGAACCAGCCTCAGAGAAACATCTGCAGAACTGAATCTCCACGCAGGTTTTTTTAACTGTCTTGGCCCTTTAAAAGCTGTTTTTTTTTGTTTTTTTTAAATGAATCCACACACGCCAGAAATGTGCCGTTTCATTCCGTCAGAGCTAATTTGTTTTCATAATAATCCTTTCTTTCTCTCAGGGATGGGTTCATTCTTAAGCGTGGGTGCATTAGTCAGTACAGTAGTCATTCTGTACGGGGCTAAATATAGCAGCAGAGAAGAGCAACGTTTGCTGTTTTTCGAGCCAGCCACCTCTGACACCCACCTCCACTATCATCCCTCTGTGCATCCCCAATATTCCTCTAACCTTTGCGTCTGCCTGCTCTTTGTGTGTGTCGGTGTGTGTCTCTCAGGAGCGGGCGGCCAAATGGAGGACGTCGGACGGCTTGATGGACGGCCTGACCACCAACGGGGTGCTGGTGATGCACCCGGCGGGGGAGTTTGTGTCTGAGCCGGCTCCAGGCGTCTGGAGGGAAATCTCAGTTTGTGGAAACGTCTTCGCCCTGAGGGAGACTCGCTCGGCCCAGCAGAGGGGAAAACTGGTAAGATGAAGATGGGAAAATGAGTCTGCTTCGATATGGTCACTGACCTTGATTTGACCCATGATCTGCAGGGATTAATGTAATGTAAGGAAGTAAGGGACACCCTGGTTCTGTTGCAGAACCTGGCTGTCCTATATACATTTCAGTCTTTTTAAAGAACAAATGAAGTCCTGCATAATGCTGCAGAATCTTGTCCCTTTTCCCTATCGGTGTAGAAGTCAGCAGCTCCTGGCTTGTGATTTTTGAATCAATTTACACCACTCTGTCCAGGCATTTCCTGTCTTGACCTGAGGTGTTGTCAGCAACACAATTACCATGAAAGCCCTCGATACCAGCGTGATCAAATTGCATCATAAAAAAACTTGTTTTAGTCGTCTTAAAAAGTCTTTGTTGAGCTTTCCTCAGCACTTTCCTCATCAGTCACGCCCAAGAATCTGTAGGTCACTATCTGTTGAACATCCTGTCCATTTATGACCAGAGGTCAATGGCCACTGTGACTCATACGACCCACCACTACTTCCTTTGTTTCCGCCTTCAAGTTGTTAAAGCTAGGCTTGGTTATGTTGAGAAACCAGCACGACTCGGTCAAAACAGGAAACAACATTGCGGCCTGCTCCTAAACTTTCTGGTACTCCGTCTAAACAATCCACCAAAATCTACTTCTGGAAGCATTTTAAGTGAGAAATAGGCGATATCACTGCTGAATCTCGTATCTATTTAGAACTAGATCACCTAGTTTCACAGCTTGGTCCAAGTTTCGTGAGCCTGGAAGGGTTTATTTGCATAACGGACTGTTCCCCGCCTTTTCATTTTGCGGCCAAAGACAAAACTCCCAACACTTGGCCGACCAATCGTGTAACTTCATCACTCACTCAGTCAGTAACTCAGGGACAGACTTTTGTGTTGTCAACTCTTTTCTAATGAAAGTAGCTAGCAGCACTAGCTCCAAAAGTCCCTAAATCTATCGAGAAAGTCACCAAGTCATCAACACTGACAGTCCGTCCCTTCAGGCCTCCCTCCAAAGACACTCTCCCCAAAGTTATCATCGTGAACATTAAACATCATAATGAATGTGAACGGCAGGAACAAGGCTATTGTTAGTGCTCACAGCTGTCAAGCTAGCAGCTGGTGGAAGGACAGAGTGCACGCAGGCAGGTAGACAGGTAGTCCGTCCAATCATTACCTTCGGGCCGAATGAAATGATTGAACGGGTTTATGACAGTCCTGCGACAGCCACAGATACCAGATTTTTTTTCTTTTTTTTTTAATCAGAGCATTTGATTTATTGATTACTGTCAGGATGTAATAAGAATTTGAACAAATATAACAAAAACATTTTTTGATGAAGATTACCAACCCTAGCTTTAATTCCACGCCAGTCCACCGTTATTATTGTTAGAAATCAACCCACTAATGCGTTGTCATCCGCAAACTTAAACTGATTTGTAGACTCCATCTGTAAATATGATGCGTATATGATGATGATGATGATGGTGATGATGACGATTTTGAGGGAAGCCTCTTACAATAGATGGGTGTCAGCTGTCTGAACCATAACTAGTAGAGCACAGTGCCATCATGTGGTGGTACAGAAGTGGAATGCTACAATAGTACAGAGTGTACAACTCAGTGCAGCCAGTATGGCTAATAACAAATCACCATTTTCTCTGTGGTGAAACCTGACGAGGCCTCTCTTCTTCTCTTTCTCCCGCTACATTTCCATCTTCTCTTCTCCTCTCAAGGTGGAAAATGAGTCCAACACCCTCCAGGACGGCTCTCTGATTGATCTGTGCGGGGCTACCCTGCTGTGGAGGACCCCCGCCGGACTGCGCCACACCCCCACCCTCAAACAGCTGGAGTCCCTTCGCCAGGAGCTGAACGCCGCCCGGCCCCAGTGTCCCGTGGGCTTCAACACCCTGGCCTTCCCTAGTCTGGCCCAGCGCGAGATCGTCGACAAGAAGCAGCCCTGGGTCTACGTCAACTGCGGCCACGTACACGGCTACCACAACTGGGGCTACCGCAAGGAGAAGGGTCCCGCGGGCCCCGGGGGCACGGCGCCCGCCAGCACCGGGGAGAGGGAGTGCCCCATGTGCCGGCGGGTGGGCCCCTACGTGCCGCTGTGGCTGGGCTGTGAGGGAGGATTGTACCTGGACGCCGGGCCGCCCACACACGCTTTCTGCCCCTGCGGCCACGTATGCTCAGAAAAGACAGTGGTGGGGTGGAGCCAGATCCCGTTGCCCCACGGCACCCACGCCTTCCATGCTGCCTGCCCCTTCTGTGGTACCTGGTTAACGGGGGAGCAGGGCCACATCAAACTCATCTTCCAAGGCCCCGTCGACTGAAGCCCAGACCCGGGAGCCACAAGGGATGGTGTATCGGGCAGAGGTGGACGTGCTGAGTGAAGACTGTGTGCTGGACCAAAAATCTGAACACTGAAGTGTGGGATGACAGAGAAAAGCACTGATGACAAGTCCAGGAAGGACTGTTGACATGATGAACTGAAAGTGCCACGCAATAGTAGATTGCCGTGGCTTCAAATGGAATATGAGGTGTATGGAGAATATGTAAATAAATTGTGTTGAAATGAGGATGCATTAGTGATCTTTTGTTCTCTTTGAGTGCCTGCTTAGTCTCATTACATTGTGCAACTGGGAGCACGACAACACTAAAAAGAAGGGCCTAGAAACAAGATGATCAGACATTTTCGAGGTTAGTCAAGCTTAAACAAAGGTGAAAATAAAGGTGAATGGTAAAATGATTACCGAAACTGTCCGATGTAAAGATTTATCACAGTTTAAAGGTGCCCTGCGGAGTTTTCTAGTAAGCAAACAAAAGTTATGTTTACATTCAGTGTTATTCACCAAATCACATAGAGAGCTGCAGGGATGACGTATTTTTGTAGGTCAACCAGGAAGTTAGCATCGCCCTGGGTTCCCTCGACAACAAGCCAATGGGATTGTCCCTTTGGGTTTTGGATTATTGCAGAAAATAAACTTTGTGGCAAACACACATTTATGATACTTACACGTTTTGTTGCATAAAAAAACTCCACAAATGAACACCAGTACTATGAATTCTGGAGCGTAAATGCAATCACCAGAAGTAAAACACTAACGCAAGGCTATTAACGAACTACACCACGGTCACGAGTGCGAATATACACAACGAGGATGTGAAGGCGGACGAATCGGCGTGATGACGTCACATTTAGCCACTTCCACTACTTTTTTAAGACACATAAAAGCTTCAAAATTCATGAGTGGGATATTTACTGATGTATTTTATATCATACAAGTAGAGTACCTGCATAGCCACAGTAGTTATTCTAGTAGTAAGGCTGCTCTACATGTTTCCATCAGCTGCAGGTTTGCATGTTGCTGGACAAATACTAACGCCTCTCCCCCGTGAGAAGCACTCACGCCGTAGTAGCAGCCAGCACGCCGTCTAAACCGTAGTACGCTGCAGACTCCACCGAGTGTCTCTAAGCCTTGCTCCCAGTGTGCAGCGCCCCCATTGTGCTAAAAATAACTCAAGGTCACCAAGCACCCAATGCCTCCCCACCAGGGGAGAGAGGGAGAGGGAGAGAGACAGAGAGAGAGAGCTGCACCTTTACAACACCTAAGGAAATGTTGAGCAAACACTGACAAAGCCTTCAATTTGTCCAGATTCAAGAACAGTTCCACGAAGCTGCACCTTTACACACATCTTCAATGCAACAACCAGGTGCAGGTAAACGTGGTATTGTGGATCAGATATGAGCTGCTTAGTGTTGCCTATCATGTAATATATCTGCTGAAAACTGCAGAGTGGATGCAGAGGGCAGCTGCAATCCCACCCAGAGCTGCCGCAGGGTTGTTTTTTTATATCAGAGCCAGACCCTGAACAACAACTGGCAATATTCAATGTCAAGTATGTCTTCCGTTCGCCCTTCCAACATTTCCGTTTGCCACAGTGATGTGTGATGCGGAGCTGGCCGCACCTACAGATGATCTGCGTGGCGTGTGTGGTTATTTAAAGGCCCACAGGGAGAGGTCGGGGTACAAATCAAGGACGGCCGCCACGTGAATGACAGCAGATCTACAGTATGGTGGCCGAGGTAATGGATGCTAGTCCTGGTTCCTGTGGTGGCTCTGGTAGACAGCAACAGTGCACTCCTGTGGAGAGCATGTACTGTGTGTGTAAAACATCCCCTTGTGACTATGAAGGAAATGATTGTGTATTCAGCACTTTGGCCCGGAGAGCAAGATATCTCAACAAGTACTGGACAGATTGACATCTGGAACGCATGCTTATAGTCCCTTGAAGATTGATCCTAAATGTTTTGGTGACCCCCCCTGGCCTTTCCTCTAGCCCCACCATCTGGACAAAAATATCCCTCACTCACAAAACAATACGGAAATTTATCATGGGACATGATATGAAAGTTGCCCAGCACATTTCATGCGAGGTAGCAGCATCCCCTGCTGTCTGCCATCGTGTCTTTTTTCATGCAACCACTAGGAGTCGCCTACAACACCTTTACTTTGTTTGTTAACTATTTGCAACTAAAGAATTATTACATTTTTTTTATTATTTTCATTTTACTGTTTTAAGTTTTATTCTCTTACCTATTAAAAAGGGGCTGGTTTTACACAG